>NC_068306.1:24031979-24331979 GCF_025860055.1 Xyrauchen texanus | reverse complement strand
GAGTCTTGTCTGCTTCACGCATCTCGACCAAGTTCAACCACAGATGGCGTTCCTGGACCACGAGCTTGGCCATCGCCTGCCCGAGTGACTGCGCTGTGACCTTCGTAGCTCTTAGGGCGAGGTCGGTAGCTGAGCGCCGTTCCTGCAGCATGTTGGGATCAGGGCCACCCCCGTGCATGTTTCTCAGCGCCTTGGCATGGTGGACTTGCAAGAGGGCCATGGTGTGCATTGTCTCTTCGCGGTCAGCAATGATGTTGTCCTACAGGGCCTGGAGGGGTGTACAGGGTGGTCCTGCCAGGTGGTAGGGTTTCCGGGGCATAGGTGGAGCGCAACCGCCCTATCCACCTGGGGAATCACTGTGTATCCGTGGCGTGCTCCGCCGTCGAGGGTAGCAAGAGTGGATGAGCAAGTGGCGCTGTGCGAGGCTGTGAGCAGCGCCCAGACCCCAGGAATCAGTCATCCAGCCATGATAGCTGTGGGGAGGATGGAGGGTTCCAATCCAACCCCACGCTAGCGGCGGCCCGGGAAAGCATGTCGGTCATCTGTGTGTCGGCCTCAGCCTGGGCATGCTGGCCCGAAAGTGTCAGCCCAGG
The DNA here is from genome assembly GCF_025860055.1 of Xyrauchen texanus. Classification (NCBI taxonomy): domain Eukaryota; kingdom Metazoa; phylum Chordata; class Actinopteri; order Cypriniformes; family Catostomidae; genus Xyrauchen; species Xyrauchen texanus. Next base: position 24,331,386 of record NC_068306.1, on the reverse strand, counting down.
GGAGTCCTCAGCGTCAGATACCACGCTCTCCAATGCAGCGGCGAGCTCATCTGCTTCGAGCTCGAGAGGATAGGCAGACTGGCTGTGAGGCGAACCGCTGTTTCCTCGAGCATGGACGGGCGGGTGGTCCGAGGGGGCGTACCCGGCGGAGCTGCACCCGCTGCCATCCCCAGATCGCTTCAGTCACCAGCTGCATCGTCCTCAATCCCGTGGGAAGAAGGAGCAATGCGGGGGGAGGCTGGAGTGGCTTGCTTTCTGTTGAAAGCAAGCCGCGACCGCAACATCGTCATGGTCATGTTCTCACAGTCTGAACGTGAACCATCCACAAACGCAGCCTAGGTCTGATCGCTGCCCAGACACACAAGACAACGCCTGTGGCCGTCTGAAGCGGAGAGCACTCTACCGCATCCAGGAACAACACAGGGGCGGAAAGGCATCTTGAAAAAGACACGTCCTGAAAAGAACGTTCAACGCTGTTGTTTTTTTTGCTCTTTTAAAGGAAATTACTCTTTTAATAAAATCACTCTTTGTATGGAACTCTTTTGAGTTTGTCTGTGCTGTCGATGCTTCCAGGGGCAACAATGTACAGCCGTGCAAGGAAGGAGAAAAGCCGCTGTTGTGCGCCATCGAATCCAACAGCATGCAGAGCGTCAGAGGAATAACAGGAACTGGTGTGTGACTCGCAGCAAACTGCATACACGACCATCAGCTCCAAAGAAATTTTCTGAATGAACTCCCGTATTTGCCCGCTTAAATACCCGTATGTCCGGGGGCGGGGTATGCTTTTGTTTTTCATGTTTTTTTTTATATTTTTGCTGAAATGTGTATGAGGCAGATTCCATTTTAATAACTTATTCTGGCCACAGTTGGGGCATATGGTCACAGAAGGACAATGTGTTTGCAATGGATAGCTTTATTTTTAGACTTTGTAGTAAAATTGGAAAATCAACTATTTTCTAAATGCATAAACAACAAAGGAGTATGATTTTCCAGCCTAACACAGGGAACAAACGATCTTCCAAATACCATATCAATATTAGTCAAAAGGTATTTGTGCAAAAATATAATTTACTTTGATTGGCACATGGCCTCTAATATCAACATCAAAATATTTGGGAAATGTTTTCTCTTTCCTTTATAAACTTAAATTCCAACTTATTTTGCCATCCAAGCTATGCATGATTTCATGGTTAGTTGTATTTTATTATTTGCATCAGCATTGTTTGTTTCCTGCTATCAACAACCCCTATAAAACAGACCTATGCCTCATTTTTCGGTTGCAACCCACCAGTAGAAAATGAATGAGCTTTAGCATATCAATGATTTTTTTAACTATTTACAAATTTAGGAGAGAACTGAACATCAATATAAGTAAAATGTATCTTCCTTTCCTGTACATTCTAATTGCATTAATGATTGTGGAAAAACTCTGTTAACTAGCCTTTTGCATAATGTGCAAAAGTTTCTGTGGTGTGTACAAAGCTGTGGCCACTGGTTGTTAAATGCCTGTTAATACTTTATTTTTGTATGTGTTTATGTAGATGAACTCAAAGGGATGCTCCATGGAGTCACATACACAGAGGCTTAAATCCCCAAGGAAACCATGTTTTCACAAATACAGCACACTTGATAAACAGATGGATCATACATTTTTAAACATTTTCATAATGAGAAGATCAGGAAATGTTTTGGACAGACTTGATTCAACTATGCCCAGGTTACCCAAGGTCAAGAAAAAAAGCAAAAGAAAAGAAACCTCTCCCTCAAACTTTACTAAGGGCCCACCACTCTTTCTGAGGTACAGCCACATTGTGAAACTTGCCATGAAATAACAACTAAAACATTTGCAGATTTGTGAGAGTAGTAAATTTAAAAATAAAATTACAGATTTGAACATTTTAAATAAATCAGCATAACATTCACTGCTGTTGCTTCTTCATATATAGCGAGATCACCTTGCAAGGTGATCCCACTTTTTTTTTTTTTTTTTAAAGCATTCAGACATCATCCAGTTAGGTAATAGTGAAAATTGATTAAACTACTAGGCTGGGCTTCATGTTTACAACCTTAGTTAAATACAGCTGCAAGCAGTGATGATGGGCCCAAGCACAACTGGTCCATTTCCACCAGGTGGCTTTTGGAAAACAGTGCAAGGTGGACACATGCATTTGGCATTTGACATTATTCTAAACAATTTGGAAGCAATTTGGGTAAATAAAAGAGGATTATTTTAATGTCTGTTGTAAGAGTCACACTTTCTGCTGCCAGGTGGAGGCGCTATAATAAATCTGTAAACTAAAAACACAAATGAGTATTCAATAATTTGGCCTGTTGCCATTATTACATTTTTGATATTTAAATATGGTATATGGCCATATACGAACAAAAACAATTAGAGTTAATATATTTGAGCATTAATGTACTCAACAAGTGTTTAAAAAACATGTTACATATATGTCATATTCTGTATATTGCACATATCTATACAATTTACATTTTTATATCAGTAGAACATTAATGAACATTTACTTTCAGCATACAAGTGTTCAGCAGATATTGTCATTTTCAGATTCGTAGCCTACTGTATTAATAGCACTTCACATTCTAATCACATTTTATTATACAACTAATGGGGATTTTAAGTGAATGTTAGGGATTATTTGTACTATGTCTCATTGGCAGTACGCAGGGTGAAGATTAAACATGAGCTGTGATGTATGTGTGCTGTCTGCAGTCCCGCAAAAGTTTAGAAGGATTTTGATAGTGAACGAACCATGTGGAAGAGACACTTACACTGTTACTATGGAGATAAACCAATAGCTGATGTGCATTTGGATATCTGCTTCAGGTTTTTCAAGCATTTGTTTTGCCGTGTCTAGAAGGGATCCCTCTTTTGTCATCTTCTTGAACATGCGCAGTCTGTTATGTATGTCTATGTGAAACTGTGTTCATCAGTTAACTGTGTTTATCAAAACAACAACAGATAATTTAAAGATCAGTTTAAGATGGCTAGAAAAATAACAACGGCATCTCGTGAAACACTGCGTTTGAAGTCGCACAGCAACAATGAGTGCTAGTAAAAGATTATTTTAAATGGTCTGCTTTGATAAAAAGTCATTCTTGATGATCAATTCTAAAATACACTGGTGGTCAAAAGTTTGGAATAATGTATAGATTTTGCACTTATGGAAAGAAATTGGTACTTTTATTCACCAAAGGGGCATTCAACTGATCACAATGTATAGTCAGGACATTAATAACGAGAAAAAGTACTATTAAAATAAAACTAAAATAAATTCAGAACTTCTTAAACTACTTCAAAGAGTTATCATCAAAAAATTCTCAGACAGCTTTGCAGATCTTTGGTATTCTAGCTGTCAGTTTGTCCAGATACTCTGTCAGTTTGCTGTCAGTTTGACCAGATGCTTCCTGTAGCACTTGCCATAGATGTGGCTGTCTTGTTGGGCACTTCTCACGCACCTTATGCCGAGTTTATGCTACATGAATTTAGGCCCGATTTTCACTCACCAACAGTTTTGTGGAGATCACTGACAAAAGCCCGAAATCATTGGCAAATCATAGCTCACTCCTGTGAGCAACGAGCCCAATGTATGAATTATCAAAGACGCGACTTGAGAGAAGTGCAGACGCGTAACCAATGTCAGCGATATATCTAGCATGTTAAATATCTGGACCTGTCTGCGATTCCAAATCGTGCATTGTGAAATGTGTTTTTGACTGAACACAACCGCAGCTTTGACCTACAGCCAATGAGAGAGCAAGATACGGGGCACAGGAAGTTTCAGTGGGAGGAGTCCAGAACATCAACTAGCATGGCTGCGGTATCAACTTTCTCATTGGACCAAATAAATGGAGGAAAAAATAGTGGACATTGGCAGGACCACCAGTGCCTGTTTGATGTTTCCTCTGAACTTTACCACAACCGAATGGAGAAAGTGAAGTTTTGGAGAGAAATTGCCAATTCTCTTGGACAGGCAGGTAAGCAAATAGGTAGATTTTTCAGTAGGAGGTTCTTTTTCATATTGTAACCAATAAAATATATGATGCCTTTAGGTGATTAAAACATACACAGCATATGCTGAAATGTATAACATATGATCATGCATTTGTTTTAACATCTCGTATAATTTCTCACGTGTACTCTGTTGTGAAAAGTAATTTGCCATCACACAAGAATCAAAACAGGTGAAAAATTACTAATAGCCTACAAACGAAGAACTAAAGACAATTATAAATGTAAAGATAATAATAATAATCATAATAAATAAGCCTAATAAATTCCCATGTGTTCCCAAATAAATGCTGCCAAATGTGTGCTCATATCGAAAGTGTTTGTGTTGTGTTTTGTTAATACAGTTTATACTGCCTAAAGAAAAGAAAATAGAACTCAAGGTTCAAGGTGTCTTATATTGTTTTATGATTTAATCACTCTTTGTTTCTTTAATATGTGTAATATGTGTTAACAGTGCATGTCAGAGCACAAACCAAGTAATGAAGTCCAAGGAATTGATCTGGGGAAGGGTACAGAAAAATGTCTGCAACATTGAAGGTCCCAATGAGCACAGTGGCCTCCATCATCCATAAATGGAAGAAGTTTGGAACCACCGGGACTCTTCCTAGAGCTGGCCGCCTGGCCAAACTGAGCATTCGGGGGAGAAGGGCCTTAGTCAGGGAGGTGACCTGATGGTCACTCTGACAGAGATCCAGCATTTCTCTGTGGAGAGAGGAGAAACTTCCAGAACAACAACCATTTTCTGCAGCACTCCACAAATCAGTCCTGTATGGTAGAATGGTCAGACGGAAGCAAAAAAAAAGGCACATGACAGTCCGCCTTGTGTTTGCCAAAAGGCACCTGATAGACTCTCAGACCATGAGAAACAAAATCTGGTCTGATGAAACAAAGGTTGAACTCTTTGAAATGAATGGCAAGTGTCATGTCTGGTGGAAACCAAGCACCACTCATCACCTGGCCAATAAAATCCCTACAGTGAAGCATGGTGGTGGCAGCATCATGCTGTGGGGATGTTTTTCAGTGGCAGGAACTGGGAGACTAGTCAGTATCGAGGTAAAAATGCAGCAATGTACAGAGACATCCTTGATGAAAACCTGCTCCAGAGCGCTCTGGACCACAGACATATGTTGCTATCTTCTTAATACTGTATAATTAATGCTTATGTTGTTTAAAATTAAAAGCAATTCATGAGCATGCCCTTGTTCTTTTGCAAGCCATCTTAAACAGATCTTTAACTTTCTATGTTGTTCTTTGATAAACATACTTAACCATTTTGCACGTACGATCACACTGGTTTGATCATTCCAGCATGGTCTCTGGGGCATATGATCACACCAGTATGATTAGAACGTTCGTGTTTAACATCATCAATTGGCCATTTTTAAAATTCAAATCTGCTTTCGTGCTGTTTAACTGCCACTGTTATAGAGAGGGACTGGCTATGCACTTGTCATTTAGATGTCTAAAACAGCTGCTAGAATGGTCTTTTAAACCATAGAATATGTTTAATTTATGTTACAAGCATTCAAACATACACAGAATAATACTAGTTTACTGTCCACATCCACACACTGTGTACAGTATACTCGTGGAAAAACTAACTGAGAAACTCATCAAATCAGCTGTTGTTTTCTGCTGCGACGTAGAGAGGGACTGGCAAAGCACTCGTCATTTATGTCGAAAATAGCAGCTCAGTCTTTTCAAACACATGACAAAATGAATGTGAATGTAATATGTAACGGACATTCTAATTAACACAGTTTTCAGCCCATATTTACACATTAGAATATGACAGCAGCCAAAATATTTGAGAAAAACAATCACCTTTCAAATGTAATGTTTTATTCACATGAAACAAATATTATGTTGACAGGCTCTGGACTCTGAATTCTGCATTGCAAAGTAAACAATCATGGCCATGGCCACAGCCTATCAATTACGTTTATCTCGATAATAATACAATCATTATAAAAGTTATATAAACACATATGTTAGACATATTTGCATAAATGTTTTAATGTAGTAAATGAGATGGTGTTTTGTATAAAAACTAAGAATCTGAAATAAAGGATTGACATCAGTAATGCTACAGTACATAGTTTTCTTTTTTGTTGTTTTTGTATTGCTTCGTAGTCTTCCCTTTCCCCCGTTGAAGTGTCACATATTTTACACACAAAATCTTTAGCTAACTGCATTTATTTATCATTTTATTTACACTTGCTTGGTGCCCTCCCAGCAGGTGGTGCCCTAGGTGACCGCCTAGTTCGATCAGTTTTTTTTAATCCTCAAAGTCAGGGTACAGAAACAAACCCCCCAGAGCAACCAGGAGTTGAGTGTCTTGCTCAAGGACACAATGGTGGTGGCTGTGGGGCTTGAACCAGCGACCTTCTGATTAACAGTTATGTGCTTTAGCCCACTGCGCCACCACCAATCCTAGAAGAACAATAGGGCCTCCACATTTTTTTGTGCTTCGGCCCTACTAATAATCCTTAGAAGAACAATAGGGTCTCCACACTATTTGGGCTTGGGCCCTAAATAATAATAATAATAATAATATTAAAACTAATAATCCTTAGAAGACCAACAGGGTCTCCTCACTTTCAGTTCTTGGGCCTTTATAATAATAATCCTTAGAAGAACAATAGGCCCTCTGCACTTTCAGTGCTTGGGACCTAATAATAATAATAATAATAATAATAATAATAATAATAAGCCTTAGAAGAACAATAGGCCTCCGCACTTTCAGTGCTTGGGCCCTAATAATAATTCTTAGAAGAACAATAGGGTCTCCGCACTTCCAGTGCTTGGGTCCAAATAATATAGACATTTATATCCACTTACACTAAAAAAAAATAGTTTTAAACTGAACTGTTACTAAATGTTGCTGCTAGAAACCCACAAAATAAGTGTACTTCCCAATTCTATGTATATTAAAATGGACTACTTTTATTAAAATTGAAGTAACTTACAAATATAATATCAGTCTTCTGATAGTGATGGGGAGAGTCAATGTCTGGCACCCGGCCTGTACATTTCCATTCCAAATAAGTTGTGACAGTGTTTCAAACAAACAAACAAACTTGTTTCCCAAACCAGCAATAAATGCTTGTAATGTGAATGTATGCTATGTGAATCATAAGGGGCTCTCATGTAGCCTAAAGTTTTGTTCCCTATTTGTCACACACTCAATGTTGTGTCGATGAGTTGACACTAGGGGTACACACTTGGGAGCCCAGACATCTCTGATCTTTGAGAAAAGGCCAATGAGAATTGGCGTGTGGAATTTGCATGCCACTGCCCCGGACATATGAGTATAAAAGGAGTGCCGCTTGCATACACACACTCAGATTTCTTCTTCAGAGCCGAGCGGATGCTGAAAGCTGTTGGATCACACAACGGTTGTGTTGAGTAACACCCCTGGGTGCTTCAACAGCTGAGCTTCTTATATATATATATATATATATAAAATGACATTTAATGCATTGCCATAACAACACTGTTTAAGATATCAAGAATATCTTCAGAATTTAAAATCTGTATTTAAGTCTTGACATTATTTAAAAAATTCAGAATACACTACCCTCGAATGCGGTCGATTACAGCATCGGAGAGTGGGTTGGTTCAGTCTGTCGCCATGTGCAGCTGACGGCCATGCTTGCATGGGCATCTGCGAGCGTCGGGATGGAGTGGAATCCTCCACTCTCCCCTGAACCCACGCAGTCCAATAATTGGTCCCGTACCTTTCTTCTTCCTGGAAGTGCATGATAAGCTCACGTGATCGGGCGGGCACCTTTTACTGCCCGGACCCGGTTTGCGGGCTCATCCTCTCTCACTACTCTCAAAGGTGGGTCTGCAAGGGGGTGCTCGGCGACTCCCCAGGTCAGTAAGGCAATCTCGGTGCATCTGTGCCCGCAGGTCGCCACCACCTGGCAGAGCTGTCCGAGTCTCCTGTCCAGGGCCTGTGGGTTTACGTCGTCACTTACGACTGAGCCTACAGTGCCACTGGACAGGCTGCCTCCGCCCTCCACGCCACGGCTCTCCTGCAAGTGCACCAAGCCGAGGCGCTCAAAGAAGAAGGGTTGTTCTGACCCGAGATTGATGCAGGAGCTGCGCTCGGTGACCGATCTTGCCCTACGAGTGATAATGGTCATGGCAGGTCTCTCGGGCAGGTAATATCCTTCTTAGTGGTCCAGGAGCACCACCTTTGTCCTAACTTGGTCGAACCAGGTTGGCCTATTCAGCAGCACCATAGAGGATTTCAACCCAGCAATCCTCAGCGGTTAAAAGGCAGACAGGGACCATACAACACATCCTGTCCTGGCTCTACGCAATGTCTCGCACCCCCGTCTGTTTGTCACCAAGGGCGTCCCCCTAAGGCAGCAACACTGGCTCCACCACAGCCTGCCTCGGTAGGCTGGCCCCAGCGTCGAGCCACCTGCAGAAAGCAGATGCCACCCATCTCATGGCCAGTCACCAAGAACACAAGAAAGGCTTCAAAGCGTTCCCCGAGATGGGAAGTCCAGGAAATAGGAGACCCGCTGCACAGGAGAAGAGCACCACTCCTTCCCCCGGTTAAGGGCCGGGTGGAGGTTCTTTATTTTCCTTTTCATATTTCACCACATTCCCCAAGGGTACACACATAATAAGAAAAGTGCGGTTTTCAAAAACACATCTTAACGAGCATCCGGCATCAAGGTTGGTTCACGGCGGTAGACCTGAAGGACGCGTACATCCATACCGGTACAAGGTCATCCCGTGAGTGAAATCCTTTCAGAGGCTTCTGGGGCATATGGCACCCTCAGCAATGGTCACTCTACATGGTTGATGCATTTGAGACCACTTCAGCAGAGTCGAGAGACGAGCATGGCGCTACGGCACACACTTGTCACACATGCTTGTTGCCATCTCTTCAGCCCCTGGTCAGACCTAGCATTCCTACAGGCAGTAGTTCCCCTAGACAAGGTCTCCAGGCATGTCGTGGTTACGATAGATACCTACCAGCGTGGCTGGTGGGCACACAGTCGCTGGACCATGGATTGGCCCACGACTATGTTAGCACATTAACTGCCTTGAGTTGTTGGTGGTACAACTTGCCCTGAGGAGGCTATTGCCATTGATCCGGGGCAAGCATTTATTGGTCCGGACTGACAATACAGCGACGATTGTGTACATCTAATGCCAACATGGCCTACACTCTCATCGAATGTCAGAACTCAGACTCCTCTGGAGTCAGCGGTGGCTCAAGTCGCTATGAGCCACTCACATTTCAGGCCACCTCAACAGCACAGCGAACGTGCTGTCGCGGCAGGTTACACTCAGGGGAGAGTGGAGACTCCACCCTCAGGCACATTCGGCCAGCACAAGTACACCTGTTCGCTTCCCCAGAATACTCCCACTGCCCTTTCTGGTACTCTCTGTCTGAGACTTCCCTCGGCACAGATGCCCTAGCACACAGCTGGCCCCTGGGGCTATGCAAGTATGCGTTTTCCCCCAGTGAGCCTACTTGCACAGACGTTGTGTAAAGTCAGGGAGGAAGAGTAGCAGATCCTCCTAGGCCTTATTGCCCCTTTCAACACCCCCCCACCCCCCCGAACTTGGTTCTCGGACTACATGCTCCTCACGACAGGAATCTCTGTCTCCAAACAGAGGATCGCTCACTGGGTCATGGATGTCATTACTATGGCATACCATGGCCAGCATGTGCCACCCCCTGCTGGCCTGTGAGCCCATTATATCAGGGGCATAGCGGCTTCTTGGGCATTTTCCCATGGCGCCTCTCTAGCAGACATCTGTAAAGCTGTGGGCTGGGCAACACCTAACACTTTTGCAAGGTTCTATAACCTCAGGGTTGAGCCAGTATCATCCTGTGTGTTATCAGGTGACACAAATAGGTAAGTTCGGGACAGCTGGCCAGGTGTATCGCTTGCAAATAACGCCTTTCCCCTCCCTTGAGGTGAAGACATGTGCTCTTTTCCCAGTTGCATTCTCAAAAAAGTGTGAACCATGGACGTTCTTCCTCCTTATCCCAGCAGCCGACGAGTCTTCAGAGAGGATCGCCGCAGCCCCGGTACATGCTTCACTTACGCCCCCATACTGAGGTAAGTGCTCCACATGTGCTGGTTGTCTCCTTAGGTAAACCCATGTGATGTACTGTCACGAACCCCGCTCCCTCGCGCCGCCCCCTCGAGCTTCCTCGCTCGTTTTGCTCCCTCGGGCTTCCACGCCCGTTTTGCTTGCTCGTGCTTGCACGCTCGTTTTTGCTCCTACGAGCTCTCTTGCTCGCACACTATCTCCCCCCTCGGGCTCACATGCCCGCTCCCAATGGCCAGAACATTATGTACACCTGCGCCCGCTCTCAGTCACCACATTAGTTTCACCTGCACTCGTCTCATCACCTATCATTGTTTACACCTGCACTCGCCCCTATATATATCACTGCCCTTTCGTCTCACTCCTGTTGGTTATTGTGTTTAGTTCCCCTTGTCTTTGCCCCCCGCTAGTCTCGTCTAGTTCTGATCTCCACTGTGTTTAGCTTTCCCCCTCGCTTTGCCAGCTCTAGCATTCCCCTAGTCCCCTTGTTTTTCACCCTGCTAGTCCCGTCTAGTTGTGCTTGTTTCCCGGCTTCGACCTCCCACTCTCATTGACCACTCTCTCCCGGATTTGCCCCTTGTTTGTATCTTGATTCCCTGGCTTTTGACCCAACGCTCACCCCGACGATTCTCCCTCTGGATTTTCCCTACTGTACCTTCGCCTGCTCTTTAAATAAAAGCAGTGTTTGTTCACATTGTGACTGTCTCGTCTTGTGTGTGTGTGTGCGGTTTACAGAATAACCAACCTCACCGTAGACAGTCACAATACGTCACGCGGAGGATTCGCGCGGCTCACTAGAGCGGAGGTGCACGTCACATTCGGTGGGAGGAGCTACAGTTTGGAGGCAGGACCAAGCGCTCGCGGTCCAGGGGCAGCAGGTATGCGCCTTTGTCTGATTTATGTCACCCTGTTTCACCTGTGTCTGCCCCTGAGCCCGTTTATGCCTCCAGTGCATTTCTGAGCGCCGTGAGCCTTCAACCCCCTGAGAGGTTTGACGGCTCTTCGGGCGCTTGCCAAGAGTTTTTCGTGCAAGGCAGCGGTGGTGTAACGCATAACCCCGTCCTTGACATTATGCCCGACTCTTGGTTTTGCGCCAGGGGAGCCAACCCTTGGAGGCTTATATTATGGATTTTTGTGCCCTGGCCAACCAGGTGAATTTTGATGAGTTGGCTCTGAAAGACATTTTTCAATTTGGACTGAATGAGCCAGCCTCATCATTCATGCCTGGTGGTCGCTGCTCTCTCAACCTGGCTCAGTTTATTGACCTCGCCCTACTGTACGCTGGTTCCTCGTTTACTGTGGGGGAGGCAGACAATGAACCAGCGCTCCACAACATGGCCCCCGTCTCGAAGCCTACCACGGCCCCCGTCTTGAAGCCTACCACGGCCCCCGTCTTGAAGCCTGACACGGCCCTAGTCCCAAAGCCTGACACGGCCCCAGTCCCGAGGGCTGTCACGGCCCCAGTCCCGAAGCCTGTCACGGCCCCAGTCCTGAAGCCTTACACGGCCCTAGTCCCGAAGCCTTACACGGCCCTAGCCCCGAAGCCTGACATGGCCCTAGTCCCAAAGCCTGACACGGCCCTAGCCCCGAAGCCTGACACGGCCCTAGCCCCGAAGCCTTACACGGCCCTAGCCCCGAAGCCTGACACGGCCCCAGTCCCGAAGCCTGTCCCGGCCCCAGTCCCGAAGCCTGTCACGGCCCCAGTCCCGAAGCCTGGCACGGCCAGCGAGTCAACGCCCATGCCTGCCACGGCCAGCGAGCCAGCGCCCCTGCCCGCCACGGCCAACGAGCCAGCGCCCATGCCCGCCACAGCAACGAGCCAGCGCCCATGCCCGCCACGGCCAACGAGCCAGCGCCCATGCCCAGCCACGGTCAGCGAGCCAGCACCTGTAGCCTCGACCGCCCCAGAGCCAGCGCCTGTAGCCTCGACCATCCCCATGGCCACGTCCCCTGTTGGCCGAAGACGTAAGAGAAGGAAGAGGGCCCCTTCTCCCCAGTCTCGTCATTGTTCTCAAGACCGCAGAGGTTCCCTCAGAGTCTTCCACAGCTCTACCGACCTCTGCTCCGCCCTCAGAGTCTTCCACGGCTCTGCCGGGTTCTGCTCCGCCCTCAGAGTCTTCCACGGCTCTGCCGGGTTCTGCTCCGCCCTCAGAGTCTTCCACGGCTCTGTCGGGTTCTGCTCCACCCTCAGAGTCTTCCACGACTCTGCCGGCCTCTGCTCCGCCCTCAGAGTCTTCCACGGCTCTGCCAGCCTCTGCTCGCCCCTCAGAGCCCTCACGAGCCTCCCAAGGCTCCTCCTCCCAAGCCTCCCAGGGCTCCTCCTCTCGAGCCTCTCAGGGCTCGTCCTCTCAAGCCTCCTAGGGCTCCGTTTCTTGAGCCTCCCAGAGCTCTACCTCCCAAGCCCCCCAGGGTTCTGCCTTTCAAGTCTCTCGAGCCTCCCAGAGCTCTACCCCTCGAGCCTCCCAGAGCTCCGCCTCTCAAGCCTCCCAGGGCTTCTCCTCTCGAGTCTTTCAGGGCTCCCCCTCCTTCCAAGCCTCTCAGGGCTTCTCCTCCCGAGTCTTTCAAGGCTCCTCCTCCCAAGCCTCCCAGAGCTCTACCTCCCAAGCCCCCCAGGGTTCTGCCTTTCAAGCCTCTCGAGCCTCTCAGGGCTTCTCCTCTCGAGTCTTTCAGGGCTCCCCCTCCCAAGCCTCTCAGGGCTTCACCTCTCGAGTCTTTCAGGGCTCCACCCCTCAAGCCTCTCACTGCTTCGCCTCTCGAGTCTCTCAGGGCTCCTCCTCCCCTCGAGCCTCTCAGGGCTCCGTCCCTTGAGTCTTTCATGGCTCCACCCCTCAAGCCTCTCACGGCTTCGCCTCTCGAGTCTCTCAGGGCTCCTCCCCCTCTCAAGCCTCTCAGGGCTTCCCCTCTCGAGTCTCTCAAGGCTCCTCCTCCCCTCAAGCCTCTCAGGGCTTCTCCTCTCGAGTCTTTCAGGGCTCCACCCCCTTCCAAGCCTCTCAGGGCTTCTCCTCTCGAGTCTTTCAGGGCTCCTCCTCCCCTCGAGCCTCTCAGGGCTCCGTCCCTCGAGTCTCTCAGGGCTCCTCCTTCCCTCCAGCCTCTCAGGGCTTCGTCTCACGAGTCTTCCAGGGCTCCTCCTCCTCCTCCCGAGCCTCTCAGGGCTCCGTCTCTTGAGTCTTTCATGGCTCCCCCCCAGAGCCTCTCGAGTCTTCCACGACCTTTTTCCCCGAGCCTCTCACGGCTCTACTCCCAGATACTCCAGAGCTTTCTATGGCTCCGCCTCTCGGGCCTCCTACGGCTCTACCCCCCAAAACTACAGAGCCTGCCAGGTCGTCGCCTCGGGGACCTCCCACGTATCTTGATTCCCTGGCTTTTGACCCAACGCTCACCCCGACGATTCTCCCTCTGGATTTTCCCTACTGTACCTTCGCCTGCTCTTTAAATAAAAGCAGTGTTTGTTCACATTGTGACTGTCTCGTCTTGTGTGTGTGTGTGTGCGGGTTACATGTATATTCCGCAAAATGGTTTACCCGCTGGTAAACTGCGTCTTCCTTGGGCAGAGGGCCCTCAGTCCTTGGCCACCGTGTTTGTAGAAACTCCTCCCCTCCTTGGGTAGGACCTACCACAGCGCCGCTCTGCACAATGTGCTTCTGCTCCGACCCAGTAAGACCGTGTGTTGTATTCTACTTATAAGTCCCCCTCCCCTTCTCGGGGCTGGGTGTGGTCTCCGCGGTGTCCTCCTCTTTGGAGGGACAACCCCCAACATGGACATTATATGGCTTTTGTTCCTTTTTTTGGGGAGAACAATAGAGAAGGCCATGGCTGGGCCAGCCAGTCCTTAAACTTCTGAGCAATTAGCCTCTCCCCAAGGTGTAGGGGACCACTTCATGCCTGCCAGTGTGTTGGGTAGTTACACAATGGCTACGAGGCACACAGAGTTCTGCCCATCTCGCACCGCCACTCTGCGTAACCCTGTTCAGCTCTTGTGGCGTTTTCCATTGGATTCCATTGCCTAGTGTCATCTCATCGAAACAACGTTGAGTGAGTGACAGATAGGGAACTTCATGGTTACTGATGTAACCTCCGTTCTCTGATGGAGGGAACAAGACATTGTGTCCCACTTGCCACAACACTGAACCAACCGCTGAAATGGTCGGGTCATAGACTCGGCTCCTCTGTGCGAAATCTGATGTCTTTGCAAGAGTCACTCCTTTTACACCCGGATGTCCGGTGGAGTGGTATGCAAATTCCACACGCCAATTCTCATTGGCCTTTTCTCAAAAATCAGAGATGTCTGGGCTCACAAGAGTGAACCCCTAGTGTCAACTCATCTACATAATGTCTCGTTCCCTCCATCAGGTAATGGAGGTTACATCAACCATGTAACCATGAAGTTTCTTTGTCTGGAAACTGAACAAATGCACACAGAACAGGATTATAATGATGGGGATCAGTACTGAACTACTAAATATGAATACATCATCTGGTTAGTTGAAGGTTCTGTGTACTTGCAGCCTTACTGCCATTATGCATCGTGCAATTTGTTACTGCCTTGTAAAAAGACTATAGGTGAGCCGATTTGAACCAGCCACTGAAGGAAGAAAGAAGAGGAGTATGATGATGGTGGTGATTAAAACGGTAAGAAAATAATGAAAGAATTATTTTTCTATTTACTAGTCACTTGACATGAGTCATCTAATCCAAGCTTTGTATGAACTATGCGTGATGTCAACCTTGTTTACACTGACAGACGTTGTCAGCGGTAGGTAGCTAGCAGTTGGCTAACCTCAAAATGGCTCAGAAACAAAGTTTTGTTTTCTTTCCAAAACCACAACAAAATAAAAAAAGTGTTGCAGCGGGGTGGCACACTCTCAGCCTTGCCAGAGTACCTCCAAGACGACCACCACTCTGTTGTATTTTCAGTTACTCGCATTTCTTTCCTTGAACCACACAAGATATTTACATCACAAGATACAACCCCACCCCACAGTTCACACATGAACTTTAAATCATAAATTAATATTTGTGTATTACATGTAGTGTATTCACCCTTATAATGACCCACACAACCACACACACGTGTGTTTGTCTATGGGGACTTTGTATTGTATTTTTTTGTTATATTGATTTAAAACAATATTTCAGGTTCAATACAATTTATGCTCAATCAGCATCATGTTTGGAATAATGTTGATTACCACAAAAAATTATTTTGACTCTTTTCTTTAAAAAAAGCAAAATTCTGGGTTCCAGTGAGACAATTATAATAGAAGTAAATGTGGGCCAATAATTTAATGTTAAAATACTCACTCTTTCAAAAGTATGTATGTAATGGAAACATGATGTTAGTGTGATAAAATCGCTTACTAACTTTTTTTGTGTAAAATTATAGCCAATATTACAACTTTGTCACCAAGATGATGTAAAGTCAAGAAACCCATAAACCCTAAAATTACAGTAATAATGACAATTTAAACAACTTAACAGCTCAAATAATACATGACTTTTAAGATAAATAATGTGTGCTTTTATAAAATTAGAAGCTTCACATTTCGTTGCTTAAACCCTCCAAAAACTGGCCACATTCACATCCATTGTGAATGTGGCCAGTGCCTCACTGTATCCCAGACGTTTTGCTGTTTTTAAGAAAAGGATGGGCAGGTCAAAATAAATGTTTGTTGTAATCAACATTATGTAACAAATGCTGCCAAATGAGCTTAACTTGTATTGAACCCAGAACATTCCTTTAATTATATTTTCTATTCCCTAACTCTACACCTACTTCTGAATTTAACCCTCAAAGAACCCCCTGTGTATTTTTAGATTTTTGAAAAGATAATCTAAAAATATATAGAGTTGCCCTTTGAAGGTCTCTGCGTTGTTCTGTCTTTTCTGAGCACTGAAGTAAAGCAATTATTGTTAATAATTTGCAATTTGCAAATTCATCCCGATATTAATTTTATCTGACTCCAATTTTATATTAATCTGACTCCAATTTTAAGTTGACCTCTGATTTAAAGCTCTAAATACTTTCTGATCATTCTTTTATTTTAATCATTTACGTTATTGATTACTCTGAATCCTCCTCTATTCATTTACCTTTTGATAAGTTTCTAGTGAGATTCAAACTGATAGTCTTTAAGTGGCTTCCTCCTACATTAAAGCTTCAGTTATGATATAAATGATTCTTAAAATGGGATTCTGCTGCTCGGTTCCTCCAGAGCGGTTTCTCCTATTTTAAAGACCCAGTTTTCATATAAATGATTTCAGAGGAATACAGAATTAATCAAAAAGTAACAATTTATTTGCCAGGTAGGATTTAAAACACAAGTTAAAGAAACAAGTCAAAGAACATACCTGGCAGTTGAGAAAACTACATGTAATTGCAAAGCATGGGAAATCTGAATGCAGATTCCTATTATTACAGTTACACAAATCGAGGTGTGGGATCATCTGACTACAGAGAACCTTGAGCTCTGGGCCAGCCTTCCTTAAATATCCAGAATACACTTTGTGTACCAAATGGTATTATCCTTTGATCAATGAGAATTTGGGGGTGAAAGGGTTCTTGGCTTCCTGGTGTTAAACTTTCTAGGAGGGGGATAGACCTCCGGATTATTCAGTATTTGGCAAAGACTTTATAACTTTGTTGTCAATAAGTTTTACAAACCTGGGGACAAAACACTATACCAGTCACACTGAGACATTTTAAATGATACCAAACATGTTACACTAGTTACATTATTTCATTATATTATATCAGATATGGTATTTTGTTACATACAGATCTTAAGTGAGTTTGAGGTGATTCTGAGCTGAAGGGGAATGGATGAGGAGGAGAGGGGAGAGAATGGGACAGATGTGGAAGGGCAACAATGAGGTGTGAATTTGCAGTCTTCGCTCAGTGGGGTGTGGTGCCTCAGGAAGAGTTGCTAATTGTGAGAATTGTTGATTTTCTCAAAGATCATACATTTGCTCTTTGTCTTTGAATACAAACACATTAGCACCCGCCTTACAATAATATTAAACTATGTTTATTCAGACACTTTGCTATTGGGGACCATTAGATCTCCACAATGTAGGTGATTTCAGGTTTTATTATACTTCAGGGAAAATGTAGGCAAAACCACACACACTTTGTTTTTCTTTCCCTCTCTCACCCATACCCATGTGGTTACTCCATTTGGTTCTAGCTATCACTGCAAAAGCTATATAAGTTCAAGAACAGCATATTGTGTACAGTCTGTCTTCAAGATCTGCAGCTGGATAAGGAGGAAGGTTGATGCCTGACTTATAACTGTTGAAGAAGAGCATTTTTGTCTGAGGTATGTTCCATCTAGTTCAGCCTTTTAAAATGTAACTCATTCAGACAACTGACAAATGGAAAAAGCTGACTCTCAAAAAGGAATTGGATTATATAATTATATAGTCAGAATAACAGCATGATTGCCTGTATTCTGAAATCCCTTCTTGTGACTGTTTCTTGTGTTTCAGCTTATGGCAGGGGCCAATGGCACAATTGAGGATCTATATTTTACTCATCAGCAATTCTTTAAGGTAGACTTTGATGCTATCAACAGTATTAAAACTGCAGTGGCTGCACTGATACCCCTGTTCTTCATCTATGTAAACTGTGTCATGCTGTTTGCTCTAGGAAGCAAGCCCATATTCCATGAGACGCCACGCTACATTCTTTTTGGCCACATGCTTATGAGTGACTCCGTACTTTTGCTGGTCACCACCATCATGTATGCCATGTCTCTGTCTCTCCTTCAAATAACTAAAGCCATCTGCACTCTTTTAGTCTTTGTCTCCCACTGCACATTCCGAAATGCTCCTCTGACACTGGCAGTGATGTCCCTGGAGCGGTATGTGGCTATCTGCTTTCCTTTAAGGCACTGCAACATCGCCACACCAAAAAGGACTTGCATCGCATTAGGAATCATCTGGTTCTTTAGCTCTCTGAGTATGGGTATAGACATTATATTTGCATTAATTGTCAACCCCAATTATTTAACAGAGATTTCATATTGCTCACTTGAGAGATTGTTTATAGCCAAATGGCAGACAGATAAATATGAAGTGTTTGATGTGCTTTATTTTGTGTCTGTTGCAATTATCATTATCTTCACTTACATTAGCATTATGGTGACAGCCCGGTCTGTTTCATCTAAGAAAGATTCTGCTAGGAAAGCCCACAGAACAGTGTTGTTGCACTTGATTCAGCTGGGCCTGTGTCTCACCTCTTTCCTCTATAGTACAATAGAAAGAACACTGTACATGCTGAGTAAAGGCAATTCTTCAATTTTCAACCACCTCAGATTTCTGAATTATCTTCTTGTTCTTCTGCTGCCACGCTGTCTGAGCCCTCTGATCTACGGTCTGAGAGATGATGCCGTGAGCCCTTTATTCAAATATTTCCTCTATCGATCAGGCAAAGTAAGGCCCTCTGTTAATGTGCATTAAGTGTGTGGAGAATAACTGCCCAAGAATATGAGATGGTGTCAAATAACAGTGTAACATGCATAATATTACTGTAATACAAAACATTATAAAAAAAAAAAATAATAATCAGAAATGAGTGACTTACAAGTTGCAAAAACCTTTTAATCATGATGAAAGCCATATTTAAAAGCATATTCAACATTAAAAAGACTAATAAATGACTAAATTAATGACTCAAAAAACTAATTAAAAAGACTAATAAAATGTTTTTTGTTTTGTTTTTTGCTCTAAGGTTAAAAACAAAATAACATTTATAATTTTTTAATTCCCATGTTTAAACTATGTATTTTTGTTTGATTTATTGACATTTTACCCTATGTCAGGTCTGCTTTTAAAGAGCCTAATGCAGAAGTAATGTGGTGAAATTCATACATTTTAAACTTTCATTAAATACTGTACATTAATACATTACTCATTGGAAAACTCAAAAAATTTGCCATTTGATGCTTTTGCCTTCATTACACTTAGAATACTAATGTTCTTGACACACAGCATTGCTTTTAAAATTACTGTATAGCTGGTCTAAGGCAGATAAGTAACATGACAACAACAGAAAGTGAGTTTAATCACTGCTCTAAATTAAAGTGCCTTATACCTGCTCTGATGTCCACCTTATATTGTGAGAGGTATATGCATCTGACCAAAATACATACAGATGCAAATATAGAGTTGGGATTAACGTCACAAAACACAACATCAAATGTGATAAAATTGGGGGGAGGAAGGAAACCAGGACCTATCAAATGAGTCTTTCATTGTCCAGCAAAGTGAAGATGGGGTGGATTACGTGACCCATCATCCAACAAAAATCTTGAGGATCCAACCGTTTTGGTTGAGGAATATTAAAATGAATAATAAAACCAAAATACATGTAAACTAATTTGCTTTTCAATTATTAATACAGCTTTTTATTCTTCTTAATAAAAATGTTAAATAAATATAACCTAATCTTATTGCTCTACTTTAGCTCTGTGTCTGATTTAGAAAGGGCAGAATTGTAGACCTATCGACCCATAGATCAAATATTGTAGCCTAACTAACAAAAGTAAAGCTAACTATTATTTTTATACTTCCAATCAAGACCTTTTCTACAAAAATCACAACAGCTTTAACTTTTAAATGGCAAGTGACCATGGTATAAAGCAGGCTCTATTCAGCTCTGGAAAAAATGTTAGAGACCACTGCAAAATTATCAGTTTCTCTGAAAGGTATGTGGTACTTCTGTTAAAGATGCTCTGTGTTTTATTTTAATATTTTTATGTTGCAATGACTAATATGGAAGTCATTTTGGACTTATACTGACACCTAGCAGTGTGCATGCAGCATCAGGCAAAAAAAAAGAAAAAGGTTTTGGATAACAATACCATGCGCTATTGGACATCCATGAGCAAAACTGTCCAATAATAATAATAATAATAATGAAGCTAATAATAATAATAATAATAATAATAATATATATATATATATATATATATATATATATATATATATATATATATATATATATATATATATATATATATATACAGGGTTGGGAGTATTTTTTACATTTATTCGACAACAGATTACAGAATACATGTTGTAAAATTTAATTTGTAACGTATTCCATTAGATTACTCAAGGTCAGTAGCTTATTCTAAATACTTGGATAACTGGTAGATTTTTTTCACTTGTTTTGACTATAAAACTTTGCCAGTACAGTAAGGCAAAATACACATGTTAAAAATACATTCTCTGATAAAAACCTAAATATCTTATGCAGTGTTGTTTCTAAAACAAGATATATAAAATTGATCTTGTTTTAAATTTTTTAGATATTTTTACAGGAAAACAATACAAAAAATATAGCTGCAACCAGCAATGTGATTCCTCCTCAAAAAGGAGCTGACAAGGTCCATGGGAGGCACCTTTTTCTGCCCGGTCCCAATCTTTCAGCTCCCCTGCCCTCACTACCCTTGATGGTGGGGCGGCCAAAGGGTACTCGGTGATGCCCCCAGTGGATAAGGCGCTCGCGATGCACCTATGCCAGCTGAGCGCCACCACCTGTCCAGTCGTGTCTAGCACCTGTAGGTTTATGTCATTCCTGACAGCCAAGGCCTACGGTGCTGCTGGACAAGCTACCTCCGCCCTGCACGCCATGGCTCTCCTGCAAGTCCACCAAGCCGACCCTGCCCTCTGGTGCAATGAAGGTCACGGCGTGGTCTCTAGGGCATGCAATGTCCACCTTGTTGGTCCAGGAGCGACACCTTTGGCTCAACCTGGTCGAGATGAGAGAGGCTGACAAGGTAGGTTTCCTTGACGCCCCCCCATTTCCCATGTTGGCCTGTTCTGTGATGCCGTCAAGGACTTTGCCCAGCAGTTCTCGACAGTGAAGCAGCAGATGGAGGCTATCCAACACATACTCCCCACCCCTGCGCGCCCGGCTGTGGCATAAACACGGCCACACCCGTATGGTTTTGACGGACTGCGGGGATGATGTACTTCCTCCCCCCTCCCTGACTGATCCCCTGGTGGGTATCAGGAGGGAAGTAAGTGCTTTGATGTCCCTCGACTTAGCGCGGCCACGGGGCTCAAACCCCTTCAACATGGCGCCTCAGGCTCTGCCCCACCGCAAGGCCCCACCTGCCAGTACGTCCAACAAGATTGTCTCCTTGGTCCAACTCACCTGGAGCTTGGACACGCGGCTTGTGCTATCTAACCCATTGCGATGGCGGACCTGGACCATCCAACTCGGCTATGCGATTCAGTTCATCAGGTGTCCGCTTAGGTTCAGCGACATCCACTTCACCTCAATGCAGGCCGAGAACACCGCTACCTTGCACGCTGAAATTGCTACCCTCTTTCGGAAGGGTGCAATAGAGCCTGTCCCTCTAGCCAAGATGAAGAACGGGTTTTACAGCCCCTACTTCATTGTACCAAAGAAAGGTGTAGGTTGCAGCCAATCTTGAACCTGCAAGTATTGAACCAGGCCTTACACAGACTCCCGTTCAAGATGCTGATGCAAAAATGCATTCTAGTGAGGGTCCGACATTAAGATTGGTTCGCAGTGGTAGACCTGAAGGACGTGTACTACTATGTCTCGATTCCACCTCGACACAGACCCTTCCTGCCATTTGCGTTCAGGGGTTGGGAATACCAGTACAAGGTCCTCCCTTTCGGCCTGTCCCTGTTGCCTCACGTATTCACGAAGATCGCAGAGGCAGCCCTTGCCCTGTTAAGGGAAGTGGGCATTCGCATTCTCAACTATCTCAACGACTGGCTAATCCTAGCTCACTCTCGGGATGTGTTTTGTGCCCACAGGTACCTGGTGCTCACGCACCTCAGCCGGCTAGGGCCTTGGATCAACTGTGAAAAGAGCAATCTCCTCCCGGTTCAGAGCATCTCTTTTCTTGGCTTGGAGTTGGACTCAACTTGGAGTTGGACGGCATGCCTCACAAACGACCGTGCACAGTTGGTGTTGACCTGTTTGAAGGCATTCAGACAGAAAACAGCTGTTCCACTGAAAGTGTTTCAGAGGCTCCTGGGGCATATGACGTCCTCAGTGGTGGCCCCACCGCTCGGGTTGATGCATATGAGACCGCTTCAGCACTGGCTCCAGACTCAAGTCCCAAGATGGGCATGGAACCACGGGACACATCGTTTGGCCATCACGCTGGTCTGTTGCCGCCTCTTTAGCCCTTGGACCAACCTCACATTTCTACGGGCAGGTGTTCCCCTAGAGTAGGTCTCCAGGCACGTTGTGGTTATGACGGAAGCCTCCAAGCCTCACGTGATCTTGAGACCCCTACTGTGTGCCCAAGGTTCCCAAGACCCCATTTAGGGATCAGGTGGTGAACCTGCAAGCGATGGCATATCAAGCCCAGCTCGTGCCGCCTCCCGCAGGGCTACAAGCCTATTCTACCAGGAGTGTGGCGACCTCCTGGGCCTTTACCAGTGGTGCCTCTCTAACAGACATTTGCAGAGCATGCAGGGCAGGCAACACCCAACACTTTTGTGTGGTTCTACAATTTCCAGTTTGAGCCGGTTTCGTCCCGTATCTTGGCAGGAATGAACAGGTAAGTCCGGGACAGTTGGCCAGGTGTATCGCTTGCAATAGTGCCATTTACCTCCACTGATCTGAAGACATTGCGCTGTTGACTTCCAGTAGTGTTCACAAAATGTGTTCCCTGGATGACTTCTTCTTAGCCCTGTGGCAGACGAGTTTACTGAGAAACTTGCTGCCAGCTCAGTACATGTGCTAAATAAGCCCTTTACTGGGGTAGGTGCTCCACATGTGCTGGTTCCCCATAGGTAACCCCATGCGATGTATATCTTCCACTAAATAATTTCCCTGTTGGTAAACTGTGTCTTCCTTGGGCAGAGGCCCCTCTGCCCCAGTCCCCATGTTTGTAGAAACTACTCCCCCATTGGTTAGGACCTACCATGAGACTTCTCCACATGACAAACTTCCAACAAGGCTCGGCAAGACCATGTGACAAATTTCAACTCAAAATACCCCCCTCTTTTTAGGTGGGGCGTGGTCTCTGCAGTGTCTTCCCCTTGGGAGTAACACCCCCCAATGTGGACACTGGTGGTCCCAGTCGTTTGATACATTTTCACTCTTTTTGGGGGAGAAAAAGACACGACAGGGCTAGCCTGTCCCTATTTTTTGGGCAGTTGACTTGTCCCCGACAGGATGTTCAACGCTCATAACAGCGTTGGGAGAGGTTACGTGTCGGCCTGTTGCGCTGGCTACGAGACACACAGTAGTCTGCCCATCTCGCACCAGCAGTTCACGTAACACAACTCAGCTGGTTATGGCATTTTGTATAAGGACCCCTTGATTCACTTCATCAACACAGTGTCGAGTGAGTGACAGATAGGGAATGTCCTGGTTACTTCCGTAACCTCCCTTCCCTGATGGAGGGAATGAGACGTTGTGTCCCTCCTGCCACAACGCTCGACTTCCCATTGAAATGGCCGGGACATTCCCTCTCGGCTCCTCAGCACAAAACCTGAATGAACGGTTCGCACGCTAGCTTCTTTATACACGTAGGTTCGGGGGAGTGGCATGCAAATACCACTCACCAATTCCCATTGGCCTTTGATCAAAGATCAGCGATGTTTCTGGCTCTCAAGAGTGACCCCTAGTGTCACTTCATCGACACAACGTCTCGTTCCCTCCATCAGGGAATGAGATTACGGAAGTAACCAGGATGTTTTCAATCACAGCTGTCATGCATCTTGGCATGCTCTCTACCAGTCTTTCACATTGCTGTTGGGTGACTTTATGCCACTCCTGGTGGTCAAGCTGCTCAGCTTTGTTTGATGGCTTGTGGCAATCCATCTTCCTCTTGATTACATTCCAGAGGTTGGAACAGCTGGGTCCCCAATATGGATATTGAGGAATAAAAACTCAGTCAGGTTTGCAATCAATTGAGAGAGAGAATTTACTTATTATTATATCTCTGAATTTCCATTAAGCATCACAAGTCAATGGGATCCAGTAGTTCAGAAAGACAGAAGGAGAAAAGAAGCACACATTAAAAAGAATTCATAAGCAATTATAGTCATATGCTAATTGAATTAGAGAAGTCATAGTACAACACATTCTAAGATTCAGATAGGTCACTTACTTCAAACATTTTTACACTTTACAAATTGTAAAGTGTTTACACCTTCCTACAAACAATAATTAGTTAGCTATAACATAAATTAGGTTCCCAACATTGGTCTTACAGAACTTATGTGCAGATGTCATGGGTTAGCTATCAGTTATGACTACTCCTCTTTCTCTACATCAAGAAGGTACTAAGGAGAGCAATTAAAATCCTTTGAGGTTTTTGACTATGGCAAAATCACATGTTAGAGGGCACCATAAACAACCCAAATGCTGAATGATTTAGACATTGCAACTAGTAGGTGTTATCTCCTTCCCAGAACTGGAGTCCTTCTCCCTAACATTGGTGGAATGCAGGGCCTCACCATCTGCAAAAACTTAGGACAGAGCATAGAGAAAGACAAAGAGCACACAAGACCTAATACAGCATATAGTCACTTAATATGACAATTAAATAATAAATAAATTCAATGTTTAAGTTCAATGATTACATGAGTATATATGTTGCATATGTAAGGCTGAAATCAAGATGTCGTAAAACTCTTAAACAGATGAGAATCTCCACCTGAGTCAATGCATCCTACTGCGCAAGGACCATCAAACACAAATCTCACATTTGACCTCTATCTCACCTCAGTCCAATTTAGGCCTATTACCCCCCCCCCCAAAGGGGCAAACAGGCAGTACAAGGGGGCACAAGGAGCAAACAGAGCAGTCCAAGGGGGCACAAGGGGCAAACAGATTAGAAGAACATGGCAAGGTAGGGAGCAGATCAGGTGGATGGCCAGGATCAATAGGTGACCACAGGACGGGGGCTGAGTCAGGGGGCCTGGGAGGCGGCCACAGGACGGGGACTGGGTCAGGGGGCCTGGGAGGAGGCCACAGGACGGGGACTAGGTCAGGGGGCCTGGGAGGAGGCCACAGGACAGGAACAGTTACTGGGGAAGTGGGCGGAGCCGTGGAAGGCTCTGGGGGCGAAGCCATGGAAGGCTGACCCATGGAAGGCTCTGGGGCCGAAGCCGTGGAAGGCTGAGCCGTGGAAGGCTCTGGGGGCGAAGCCGTGGAAGGCGTGGAAGCCACCTTCAGGGACAGCCACCCTAAAAAACATTAGAAACAAAAGTGTGGGTCTTACAAGCTCTTTTGATCATGATGAATGCCAGGTAAAAAATGAATTTACCTTAAACAACCATACCATTTTTCAAATAAAAATGCTGATTGAATTTTTTTTTATATTTTAATAGCCATATGAAAACAAAGTACTTTTATTTTGTTCAATGGACATTTGATATAAAAATCAGTTCTGTAATTGTAAAGTACTGTGGAGAAACTCTTCCTTAAGTATATTTAATTGTTTTAAATGAATTAAAATATTGTTCACTGGAAAACTCTTAAAATGCAGCATGTGATGTTTTACAACTGCCTTTAAAAAGCAATACTACTTAAGTATACTCTTTACAATAAATTGTCTTTCAAACTACAGATTAGCTGATCTGAGGCAGTGAGGTAATATGAGAATAGTAGAATAAGTGAGTCCATGAAGGGAGAACTGCTGAATTTCTTTGCAAAGAAGCAAACCTTCACAAGGTTTACCTCAGTGATCTTTATAGTCTCCGGTTATTACAGGAACTTATGTTAACCCAAAAGCAAAAAAAAAATAATTAAAATGATTTATTTTCTCTTATTCATTTTATGACTGCTGTAAAAGCAAAACAATGTTATTTTCCCCATCTTTACCAAAGGATGCACCACTCTTTCTCTGCCACATTTTCAACCATTTTAATAAATAATACTAAAACCATTTATGGCTTTTTACGAGGGGGAAAGGAAATGCAACCCCCAATTTCAGTTTGAGTAAATGCAAAAGCTATACACATGAACTCTAAATCATAGATTAAAATTTGTGTATTACATGTAGTATATCCACCCTTATAATGACCCACACCACCACACACATTTGTCTATGAGGTCTATCTGTGTGTCACGATTCCCTTGTTGTCTGCCCTGTGTTTCACTAGTCTTTGTCTAAAACTACACTTCCCACAATTCCCGGCCCTCATTACTGCCAGCACTCTGTCATTGTTCGCACCTGAATATCGTTTGTGATCATCCTGTGTCTGTGTATTTAAACCCTGCTGTTTCTCCATTCCCCTGTCAATCGTTGTTTGTGCTTGTTATGGTTGCTCTTCATGTTTCGCCTGCCCGTTTGTCGTGTTTTTCATGTTTTTCATGTTTTTCATGTTTTTCATGTTTTTCATGTTTTTCATGTTTTTCATGTTTTTCATGTTTTTCATGTTTTTCATGTTTTTCATGTTTATGTTGTTTTCCACCCGTGGATGTTTTGATCTGTCCCTGGATCATTCCTGGTATGCGGTGACTTTTCCTGTCCCAATGATTTATATACTCATACTTTCTCTAAAATGAGTCACATATTTATAATAAATGGCTTAAATTGTAGATTTAAGTATTCTTTACAATTTAAACAGAAATAATAGACATTAAAAATACTATTTTGTATTTTACACCATTTTAATTGATGTATGCATTCAATTATATCATGTCCTCAGTGCACAGTAATCAACTTCTGCAAGAAATATAAACCATGAAATGACAAAAACCTCAAAATATTTTTTAATTATGTTATAGACTAGGCTAAACTGCATCTAATCATACATATAAATCATGTGAAAATATAGGTATTTTTCTTAAAATTTTCTTCAATTACTGCGTCCCTGAAGTCATCTTCCACCCTGTTAGTATGTACTTTTTTGCCTTCCAAATCCAACTGCAATTTCATTGAGACCATTTTCAAGAAGTGATTTAATTTCTTTTACCTGCTGGAATTCAACTGTACAAACTGAGGTAAGCTTTAACTCTCACTCCTAACTTTTTTTTTTTAGTTTTTGAGATGTTATCCTGCTTGTCCCACCCTTAAAGTTCCACCCTGTTAGGCTTTGTTATGAAGAATGTTTGTCCTATCAAAAAAAATTTAAAACAAATCTGACAGTGTTATAAAAGTTCTGTTAATTTGTAGAAGGTTAGCTAGCTAAATGTTGATCACTCAAAGAACTATGGCTAACTTTGCTCAGAATTTTCCACCCTGTTAGATTCCACCCTGTTAGGTCTATAAACCTAACAGGGTGTAATGTGAAACTAACAGGGTGGAAATTCTAATAGAATAATTAGTATTTAATGTATATAGCAAGTTCTATGTATGTATACATATACATATCTATCTATCATATCTATATCTATATATATATATATATATATATATATATATATATATATATATATATATATATATACTACACTCAGTATCAAAGATTGTTATATAAAGGTTATTTATATGTAGTATACCATCCTATGCTGAGATGGTTCTTTCCATTAGAGTTTAAAGTTATTTTCCCTGCCTTTTTTCTTTTCAAATCTGTAACTGTCAAAGCCACATCATAACTGATTTTCTGGAGTTCATGACAGACTGTCAATGTACTCTCAATAGGTAAATGATTTATTTCTTAAAATGTGTTAAAATTTAACTTTCAAAATGTAATAATATAAAGATAGTGATTAATGAAAATAAACTGTTATTAAAAAGGTTATTAAACATCACTGGTTATTAAATATCCTACATATAACTTTCTATTCAGCACCAAAAAGGATTCCGCTATTGTTACAATGTTGAAATTGATCGCAGTTATACTGTAATGTGAATGTCTATAATGTAAAAAAAAAATCTATTTCATTATTTTCATAGAAACATCAGTACCAGTATTAGTATCAGTGATTAGTAACTGTGAAATTATTACAATATAACAATATTTGTTAGGAAATGGCAGCACCACTTACTCCAGCTGAGATGCAGCGTCGCTACAGGGAAAAGAGAGATGCAGATCCTGAAAGGAGAGAAATGTATTTGCAGAAAGACAGAGAGAAATGACAGAGAGACAGGGAAAAAGAAACGAGTGGCAGACCTCAGCGAGCGCGAAAAGCGTGCCCAACGGAAAAAATGGAGGGAAAGGAAAAGAGAGACGAAGCCAGAAAAAAGGCCAGGCCAGCGATACCCTCTCCCCCAGCAACCCCTACTTTACCTCCTGAATTAAAACCAGTGGCAGAGTACTCAAGGTCAGGAAATCTGTATTGGATGGAGTTATTGGTAAAAGTTTAAAGTAAGTTCCATTGTTTCATTCAGAAAAGAATTGCATATTAATTGTGTTGTATTCTTGGGTTTTAGGCAAAGACAGCAAGGTCAACGCCAGAAAAGTAGAAATAAAAAAAGATTCCAAAGAGACATTGAAAAGCTTAAAGTGGCCATTGTTAAAGAAAAAGCAAAAAAAGAGAAATACAAGAAGAGGTGGCAACGGAGTCAAACAAAGACAAACAGTGATGGCCAATCCCCTCGTGCACAACTTGACACAATTTTGACAGATTTTGTTGATCCTAGCACACGCAGAAAACTTCTGTTACAGGCCTCTATCATTGAAGAACTGAAGAACAAATACAAGAAGAGAAAGAGAGAAGCAGATTATTGCAAATGCCACCACAGGCAAGATAATAAAAAAATATAGGTTACAGAAGCTTGCTCAGAAGTCCCTTGGATATTCTCAGAAGAGAGCAAGACTGCAGGGTGACATCTCCTTGTTTCAGTGGACAGCAAGGTACAGAGCAACTGCAAGAGAGAAGGTGCGATCATTCTTCTTGAGGGAGGACGTCAGCCGAATGACAACGGGTAAAAAAGAAACAGTCACCCAAAAGAAAAAAGATGCAGAAGAGGCTGCTGACTGACACACTAAAAAACCTACACAGGAAGTTCCAATCTGAAAATAGGGACCAGGTGTCATATTCGCTTTTCTGTACCCTTAGGCCATTTTGGGTTGTAACACCCACTGAAAGTGACAGGAAAACCTGTCTATGTAAAACCCATGAAAATATCGGGTTCATGGCCAGCACCCTTTTCAAATGTGGGCTTTTATCCTCCAAAAACCTTGATGAGATGGCTGATGCGACAGTGTGCAACCCTGACTCAAAAGCCTGTGCATACGGCGAATGTTTAAGTTGCAGCACTACTGCTGTGACCATGGTGAGTCCTGCCTCCAACAATGCCATTTTACTCAATCAGTGGTCAACCGAGACATCCACATCCGATAAGGAGAAGGCGATAATAATTGTCAAAAAAGAACTGACCAAGACTGAGGATGATGTTGTTGTTCAATTCCAGGAAAAAATGATAAAATTCAAGCAACATCTATTCAACATACGTTGGCAGTGTAAGGCCTACAAACAAGTTAGAGAAGATCTCAAGGACCATGAATGTTTAATTCATGTGGACTTCAGTGAAAACTATTTGTGCAAATATGCAAATGAAGTGCAGTCTGTCCATTTTGGGGGATCCCATCAGCAGGCAACCCTGCACACTGGCGTATTATATATAGCAGCACAGAATCCTATAGCATTCTGCTCCATTTCCCCTTCACGGAGACATGATCCACCGGCTATCTGGGCACACCTGGATCCAGTCCTGGATATGATTCAGTCAAGGTTTCCCCAGGTGACTCGGCTCCACCTCTTCAGTGATGGGCCGGCAACTCAGTACAGACAGAAGATAAACTTCCTTCTTTCCACTGAGCCCTTCAAAAGAGGCTTTGATGTAAATTGGAATTTCTTTGAGGCCAATCATGGCAAAGGGGCGCCAGATGGTGTTGGGGGGACCCTGAAGCGGTCAGCTGACAGGCTAGTGTGCTTAGGAGAGGACATCCCTGATGCAGAGGTGCTCTATAACAAGCTTAAACTCCAGGAATCGGTTGTGGAGCTGTTCTTTTTCACTGAGAACAGTGTGGAGTAAAAGGTGAAGGAAATGCTGTTGGTAAGTGTCATTTTATCGTGGTATTTTTGTCTTTATTTTCAACTCAGAAGAACAGTATGAAAAGTATTCTACTCAGTTCAATGTAAAAAATACCAAATTCAAAAAAAACGTAGGACAAAAAACAAAAACAATAGAAAATCTGAGGAAACAATATAAATTTATTTAATGCAAACTTACGAAAACAGAATATGGACTATTGTATACTCACCTCAGAAAACCAAATAAAAAGAGTTCCACATTTACCTGAGAAAAAAGTCACTGAGAAAATAAACAACAAATGAAGCATTGTAATTCTCACCTGAAAATATCTCCCAGGTTTTGTTATTTATATTTTATTATTGTGCAGATATTTTCCTTCATATTTAAGAGATTGTATTGGGATTTGCCCTGGACAGTGAACACAAATGGTAAAATGGTAACTCATGTCTTTGTCATTTGTCTATTTCATTTTTTAGGTGCCCCCCTTAACTGCCGTGAAGGGAACCATGAAGGTCCATCAGGTGATCAGTACCTTGCCAGGGAAAATCCAGTACAGAGACATAACCGGTCTCTGCCAAAGAGAGCAGGGAGTCATGGACTGTCCATGCTTCAGTCTCAAGGAGGCAAATCTTCATGCTGATGTGGGATTGAAATTAAAATCAAAGGTTCCAACAACTTCGTGGTGACCAGAGGTCATTACTATTGACCATGTTGGCAGTTGGTGTATGGTAAAATATAATGATGACCACTACCCTGGCATCATCATGAATGAAGAGGATCACAACATAGAGGTCAACTGCATGCATTGCAGTGGCATTAATAAATTCTTCTGGCCGGGCCCAAGAAAAGACATCAGTTGGTATGCTGACAATCAAATAGTGTGCCTGATGAAAGAACCACAGGCCCTCAATAAAAGGTCTTTACAGGTAGATAAAGCAACATGGAGGTACCTTAAAGAACAAATGTAGCAACGCCACACAAAAAATGGCATCTCTGTTCCTCCTTGTAATTGTTTTGTTTTATTTTGTTTGTTAATCTAGTAAGTTGATGTAGCCAAAACGCCACAAAGGGCATCACTGTCCATTACTGTTCCTTCTTGTGATGAATTTTGTATTTGTTTGTTAATCTAGTTAATTCAAATGAATTATATCATTATTTTTAATCAAATATAAATAAATAAAAATGTAATTTATGTCTGTCTTCTCTAATTTGTAAATATTTCTCTAGCCATCTGAAGAGAGAATTGTTTTGTTTTGCCCCCATTATTGATTATGATGAGGAACCACATAGATATTTTGTGTCCCTCCCCCAAAGGAAATTTGGATTTTTTTATTTTATTGTTTTGAAACTATGTTATAGGTGCAGTTCCACACATTAGCAATGGCAAACCATGCAGGACAATGACAAAAGGCTCATCCACTGAACCTGTTAACACTGGTGTTCCACCCTGTTATGCTCCTTTCCACCCTGTTAAACAAGTCATTTTAAATAATAATTTGACAGCAACATTAAATGTTGGCATACCTTTGTCTTATTTTGTGAGGTGAGGAGCACTAACAGCATATGTGTTTTTGAGCCAATTTTTATTGTTATTTACTATCCTATTTGCAAAGATGGGCACAAAAAGTACCAGTTTTTAATAATCAAGACACATTCTCTTCATCAAAAATTGTTTTGCTTGTTTCAAGAAGAAAAAAAAAATCTAAGATGGCATAAGGGACTTATACTATCCAAGAAAAGCTCATTATTGTTTAACATTTACATTATTAACATGTGATAACTATGTATATGTCCCTAACAGGGTGGAATATTTTCATGGACATGTCTGAACGATCTACCCATAATTATTTTCAGAGTCCCTGAGCTTGACCAATATGTATTCCTTATAGTTAAACATGTCAATATTTTGGTAGAATGCTAAAAACATGAAAATCATGTCCTTTTTTTCCCAACACTTATGAAGCCAAAATGTCACCGCATACCAGGAATGACCCTCCTGTTTGTTTTGTGTTCACTTTAATAAAGAACTGCACGTAGATCCTCACTCCTCGTCTGCCTCCTACTGCAAAACCTAACAGAACGATCGACCCACTATGGATCTAGCGGTTCTTCGGGCAAGCTGCCGCCTCCTGGATTTGAGGCAAGGAAACCGCCCGGTGGAGGATCACGTTAGAGACTTCCTGGTCCTAGCGAGTGCCACCGACTTCCCTGACTCCTCTCTGGCAGTGTTCTTCCAGGCTAGCCTGACCGGTTCGCTCCGGGAGCGTTTGCCACCGGCGACGCGCGGCTGGACGCTCCGCGTTTTTGTGGAAGAGACGCTTCTGGCATGCGGCTCGCCATTCACTGTGGGTGTTGTTGAGGAGGATCCTGCCTCTCCTCCAACGGTGGTGACCCCCCAGTCGTCCATGGCTCGTCCTGTTTCGCCTGCTCCACCTCCCAGCAAACCAACCCCCACTCCTGCCTTGTTCAACGAATCAGCGCTGCCAACTTCGTCCGCCCGGAGGAGGAGGAGAAGAAAGGCTTGAACAAATGCACACAGAATAGGATTAAAATGACGGGCATCAGTACTGAACTACTCATAGACCTGTTTAAATATTAATACATCATCTGGTTAGTTGAATTTCTGTGTACGTGTACCCTTACTGCCATTATGCACCATGAAATTTGTTACTGCCTTGTAAAAATACTATAGGTGAGCCGATTTGAACCAGCCATTGACGGAAGAAAGAAGAGGAGTATGAGAGAGAGAGAGAGGGAATCTCTCATTGCACACTTTTGCTGTAATCTCCTCTGTTAACCATATTTTAATTATTTATTAAGGCATATTTATTTAAGTTTTAACTGCGTGGTCACATTACTCACATATGTCTTCTTAAATAATCTGTTTAATAAGAACATGTCATCTTTCTACTGCCATACAATTATGCTTATAAAAAGAAGGCAAATATAATGTTGTACTATATTACGTGTCTTATAAATACATATCATGTTGCATGCACAACTGCGGAGACTGCCTATTGATTTCATAGCAATTTTTTCAACAATAATTTATCCTCTGAAATAATTTACAATGGCTTTCCAATGATCAAAATATATTAATACAATTTATTAAATGTCCCATTGTCTTTGATAAACTGTGAAAAATGCAAGAAAGATATGTTTAATTTGCACTTAATGGACTTCGAGCGGTTCAAGGTTCTCTTTTATTTACGAACATTTTTACAAACTAATTAGATAACGATGCTTTGGGAAAACGTGCCTTATAGATTAAGTACTACTTAAGTGCTTCTATCGTTCTAAGTGCTTCAGGAAACCCAGTTACAGTTTGTTCTGCCTTAGGTCTTTCCTCTGATTACTAGTTTCTGAGCTGCAAGCTATATACAGCCCACAGATAAATTACAAGACACAAAAATGGAAAGTTGATGCAAATTCATTTATTAAAAACATAATTTCTGAAGTCACAATTTAGAAAAAGGTAAATTGAAGAAAAAAAGAGAAAAGGTCAATTATATATTCATAAGCTTACGGACATTACATAAACACATAAGGACTAATGACATATGCCTGCGATTTTACACCAAATCCTACCCAACCATTGAAATAAAAATTAGTATTGATTTTAGGCAACACATTTTTTTTTTTTTTTTTAAATAGAGCCTTTCTGAATGTGCCTTAATTGGTACTGCTGATGACACTGCAAAAATGTGTGAAGATCCTCTTCATCATGAGCAGAGCAGGAGGTTGCACTGGAAGTCCATAGAACTGCTAAATAATTTAAGTAAATAATGATATAAATTCAGATGTCAGTAAATAATTATATACATTCAGACGTTCAGACAGGGGCGTATCTAGGGGGAGGATGGGGGAGGCAGTGCCTCCCCTAGGATAAGCTCTGCCTCCCCTGAGAATTTGAGAAATAATCTGTTCATATGATGATAAATTACAATTTAAAAGTGGATTGTTTTGTGCATATTTTTCCATCGCTAGCAGACGATTGAGGTCTGACACAACAAAAATCCAGTTTTGCCGGCGTTTCACAGTGCGCGCGAGCTCGACATACGCGCTCAGAAAAAGTGCATTATGTCAGAACAGAACGCCAATGAAATGTTTACCTGGCAGAGCTTTAAACCACGAGCAAACAATTAACTTTTGTGATTGCGATTAAGTGCAGTGTCCTGTGAGTGTAACTCTACCGCTGCATTAACATATGATGTGAATGTACGTCGAGTTTTCGGGGACAGATCGAGGCGCCAGAACTGCAGCTGATAGAATGTGCGGCGATGAGAAAGCAGTGTGCAGTGCACTGTATGCGGTGCACGAGCAGCGCGAGATGCTTTCACATATGCTGTGTTACTTTGTAGGCTAACTGATCCGCGGCTGTACTGTACCAGAAACACATAGGCATACTCACTATTTTTTTTATTTCAAATCCAGAAGTTATCAACAACTTTTATTTTAAAAAAAAAAAAGTTTTGTCTGCATTGCGATTCTCTTTGTACACATATACACTCTTTAATAGACGTACTCACGTTAAAACCCAATTTAATCAAAGTATTCAATGCATTACTTCTATACAGATGTATATATTAATTTGCTCGAGCAATTAAGTGGAAAAATATTTAACTATTTATAAAAAAAAAAAATTTATTAAAATCGCAAACATTTTAAATTAAAACTTAAAATTGACAAAAACAGCAGACTCATACCTTTTCTTTTGCATTTAAATTTTAATACAATAAATCTTGCATTTCACAAAGAACTTGTTTTTCCACCTCCACGAATGAGACTAGAGTCGTTCATTATCCCGCCTTGTTGAGGTAAATTTTAGTTTTCCTTGCTTTACCCCGGTCTTAAAGTAAAAATGAGACTGTGAAAAATAGCAGTATTTAATTAAATACATTTATCTAAGTCTATTTTGATTTAAATAAAAAACGAACAGTCCTAACTAGAACGTTCATTAAAAAAAATGTAGCCTATTGCTTTTCTATTGGCCATTACTGGGTGTGTGTCAGTCTGCTGCCGGATCACATTAACAACCAGAGTGCGCAGTAGAGGCTACAAGTAGCTTCATAACTTTAGACTCCTAATGTGTTTTACTAAGAGTAATTCACGAAGCATTTTAGCCCTAAAAGTAGCACCTAAGTCTGGAACAGCTTATAAGAAGAAACAAATTAATTTACCTCTTGTCTATACAAACGTGACTTCAGATTAATTTAAAAAAACTCTCTCGTCTCGGTTGCCTACTCGTGTAGCACGTCTTCTCACAAGCAAACACCTGTCACTCATTACCAGGCAATCACCGTGAGCTGATATATGAATCTGTCAATAATAATAATAATAATAAATAATAATAATAATATCATCATCATATTATTAATGTTGACCTGGTTTAACTAACTTTTATGTGATAGCCCTATAGTCTAATAGGGGCCCTGTGCCTATCTCTGGGTTCCTGGCTTAGAAAAAGATATAAAACAGATTGTGTGTAGTATAGCTTAATTTTGCGCCGATTTTTTCAATTGTTTATGTTGCCCCCCCAAACAAGCCAAATGCCCCCCCAAACATGATATCCTGGTAACCCCTCTGCGTTCAGACATCAGATAATTTTAGCTTGAATATTCACATTCAGCATGAATATTCTCATTGTAACTCAGAGAATTAGGTAAAATAATTTTTGAGAGGCCATATTGATATCTATAATACTACATTGTGATACATTGAATTCACATTCAATATGTGCTTTTCTGGGGTGTTGTAAAGACTTCAGAGAAAAGA
Organism: Xyrauchen texanus; assembly: GCF_025860055.1. Classification (NCBI taxonomy): domain Eukaryota; kingdom Metazoa; phylum Chordata; class Actinopteri; order Cypriniformes; family Catostomidae; genus Xyrauchen; species Xyrauchen texanus. The sequence continues at coordinate 24,295,554 of NC_068306.1, read as the reverse complement.
AAGCATGGAGCATTTAAATTACTATATTTCACTAGCAAGCATTACTTTTTGTAACATACAGTATAGGTTCAAAAGCTGGCAATGCCATCTCACAACCACTCTTGTCATGAAAAATTAATGATCTGGAGTCACGTGGGACCGCCGAGGATGATGGCAGCATAGTTGTGTAGCTCCGTAGGCCCACCAATATTTTCAATTTATTCAAGCATATTCACTCCGAATTTTTTTATCAAAACCAGTGTCCCTGGTGAAATGAAATACTAGTGCAATAAAAAAGTGCTTTAGATCGCAAATGTCAACCTCCACATCTAAGTATTTTAAGGGGAAGTTATGTGGAACCGAATCTAAGATTTCGAAAAAAGGAGTCGCCACAATAAGGTGAGGATGATTGGTCTGAAAGAGGGGCTGGAGGCAGGTGGAATGATCAAGTGCGTGTATAAAGTCTTATCAGAGGGACTGGGTATTGATCTGAATGGAGAGTTCGAGATTGAGAGGGCGCATCGCGCTCTCGCTCCCAGGCCCAGTGCCGATCAATAGTTTTGATTAAGTTTCTGCGTTCATCAGCAAGGGAGAAAGTATTACAAGCGGCCAAAGAAAAAGGAACGACAGAGTGGGAGGGATGTAGGATTTCCTTCTTCCCCAACATGTCAAGGGAGTTGGCCAGAAAACGGAGGGAATTCACAGCTTCGCGGAGGATACTGAGAAGCGTCAACGTGAAATATATACGCTGGCCTCACTTCGTTACACATGGCAAGGGAAGAGTAAGATGTTTTTATCGAGTGCAGATGCAGAGCAGTTCATTAACGGACATTGCGGGGCAACAGAATGATGGGACCAAATATTCTTTGCCAAAGTGGAGCGTATGGGTTCTGTATGGTGGGTGGGCAGGAGAGTCAGATAACTGTGCTGTCTCGGAACAGCTTTGGCAGCCAAGGCAAGGCTGGATAGCTGATTTGGCATTCCACGGACCGCAATCTTTAGGTGTTTGAACAAAGACGGTCCTTGTTGTTTGGTATGACTGATTTTTTTCTGCTGTTAAGTTTGGGGTAGGGAGTTTTATAGTTTGTTACTGTTTGTTAAGCAACATAATTTTGCAGGAGGTAGTTTTTGTGTTTGAAATGTTCAAATGCTGTTTGTTAAATTTGAATAGATGTACATCAAGGATTTATATGTCATTCTCCAATAGGGGGCAGTCACCCAAAGCATTTGATTACATGCACAATAATGTGAGATTAATTTGTTTTATACATAGGTAGCCACATCAGGTTTATAACATGGAATATTAACTGATATGGAATTCCGATTAAAAGAAAAAAGGTCCTCTCATATCTTAAACATAAACAAGTGGATGTTGGGAGACTGGGTGGGACATGGGTATTTTATTCATCATTTACAAGCAAACAAAATGTGTTAATGATCCTAATAAACAAGAGGCTGAATTTTGTAATGTTAACAGAAACTAAAGATGATGTTTGGAGGATTATATGTATAGAAACCCTCATTAATGGAGTTAAAGTGATATTATGCAATGTATATGCCCCCAACAAAACAGATCCAGGTTTTATTAATAAAGTAAACAAGATTCTTGGTGACAAAGAGGGGCAAATAATTTTGAATGGAGATTTTAATCAGGTTATGGATGGAGTTTTGGATAAAAATATATATCAGGGACCTTCTGTACCAAGTGATAGGGCTGCCCTTCATATCCTAACAGAGAATATTAGATTGACTGACATATGGCTCCAATATTCCAATCCAACAGAAAGAGAGTATACCTTTTTTTCTCATTGTCATAAATTTCACTTTAGGATAGATTTTTTCTTGCTTTCAAATTCTTTCATTGATAAGGTAGTAGATTGTAAAATTGGAGCAATTGTATTGTCAGACCATGCGACAGTGGAATTGATATATCTCTAAATATAGAAGCAGGTAGAAAGGGAAGATGGTGTTTAAATAGTGCATTATTACAAGATGAAGAGTTTAGCACATTATTGGCTGATGATCTGACCTCCTTCTTTAAATTGAATGTGGGAAGCACTGATAGATTAGCATCTGTATGGGAGGCCTCAAAGGCCTACATTAGAGGGAAATGTCTCGGGTTACGTGGTGTAACCCTTGTTCCCTCAAAAAAGCGGAACGAGATGCTGCGCTGAGAAAAGCGCTTTGGGAACAATTCTAGGTTGTGACCAGCTGTGAATATGTGTGTAACACGTCAATGAACATTGACCTGAATTTATAGCCTTGGCTGGTGAGATCATTAGATGCACCTGTGGCCAGGCTATAAATAGATGCGTCACTAGCGTGTCGTCAGATATTTTTTTCTGAAGAGCAGTCCTGGGACATCCCAGTGCGGCAAAGAAGCGCAGCATCTCGTTCTGTTTTTTTCAGGGAACAAGGGTTGAAGTGTGCTCACAAGAACGTGAGAGGTCTTAGACATGAGCTTGAGATGTCGACTCGAGGGCATAGGAGCCCGGAGTGGCATGAACATCTAAACTATAGAATCTAATGAATGTGTGCGGAACGGACCAACCTGCCACATCAAAAACTTGCTGCAGAGGGACACCTATGGCCAAGGGTTTAGAGGAGGTGAGCCCTCTGGTAGAGTGAGCCTGATACTTACTGGCGAAGCTTGACTGCGCGCCTCGTAGGCCAGGGCAGTAGCGTCCCTCACCCCATGCGACATAGTCTGCTTGGAGGTGGCCGCCCCCCGGATGCGGCTCCCATGGCAAACGAATCAGCGTGCGGTGGACATAAGTCTAAAGGGCACAGACTGGACACAGTCTGTGAAGTCTTTGCTGCTCTAGCGCAGGGGTGGGCCAGGGCGGAGCCGGTGCAGCAGCCGCAGGGAGACGTCCTTGGCGATGAGCAGACGGGGTGCGTGATCTTGGGCAGGATGTGTTGAATGGCCTCCATCTGCTGCTTCACCGTCGAGAACTGCTGGGTGAAGTCCTCGATGGTGTCGCCGAATAGGCCAGCCTGGGAGATGGGGGCATTCAGGAAATGTCTTGTTGGCCTTGTGCATTTCAACCAGGTTCAGACACTGGTGGTGCTCGACGCTCACGGCGGCCCGGGAAAGCATGTCCGTCATTTCAATGTCCGCCTGTGACTAGGCGACCACACCTGATGGGTGAAGCCCAGCGAAGGTTTCCGCTTCAGACAGGATGAGCCTGCTCTCCGATGCTGCACTCGAGAGCTCATCGCCTTCACGGGCACCGAATAAGAGGTCGAACTCTTGGACAAGCCGGCACACTAATCCGAATGCCTAACTGGAGCAAACGAGCATTCTGGGGAAAGGGAGGTCCTCGGGGATTTAACCAGTGGAGGTGGTCCCATTATGGTCCCCAAATCGCCCCCAGTGCTTGCTGCGCTGGCCTCATACCATTGGTAGAAGGACCAAGGGAGGGAGCCGCTGGGCTGGCTTGCTTTCTTACAAAAGCAGACCACGACCGCAACGTTGCCATGGTCATGGCCTCGCAATGAGAACACATCCATGAAAGATGTATCAGCATAGGCGGCACCCAGGCACGAAAGACGGCGATCGTGGCTATCAGAAGGAGAGAGGTATCGACCGCAACCAGGAATAACACACAATCGGAAAGGCATTTTTAAAAAGACGTATCTTGAAAAAGATGTGCCGATGTGTGCCGCTCTTTTAGAATATACTGTTTTGTGAGGGAAAATACTGTTTTAGAATATACTCTAAGATCTGCTAAAGCACCCAGGGGCAATCTCTGCAGTGCACCTGTGCAGAGAGGGAAGAATGCCGCTGTAATGCTCTGTAAGGATCCAGCAGAGCTGAGGGATGGCAATCGTTTGACACAGCTTGAACAATCGACACTGCTCATTAGATTTTCTCTTCTGAGCCAAACAGTCGATTACTTTTATACCCATATGTCCGGGATAAAAGTAATCGACTGTTTGGCTCAGAAGATTTTCATGAGGGGCATGAAAATACCACTCGCCAAGCACTCACCCACAGCAAAATCAAAAAGTGTTAGCGGGATGGAACACTCTCAGCCTTGTCAGAGCACCTCCAAGACGACCACCATTCTGTTGTATTTTCAGTTACTTGCATTTCTTGCCTTGAACTGCACAAAGATATTTACAGCACAAGATAAAACCCCACCCCACAGTTCACACGTGTCACTTTAAATCATAAATTAAAATTTGTGTATTAAATGTAGTATATTCCCCCTTATAATGACCCACACAACCACACACACGTTTGTTTGACAATGGGGAATTTTTATTGTATTTCGGTTCAATACAAGTTAAGCTCAATCAGCATCATTTTTGGCATAATGTTGATTACCACAAAAAATGTTTTTTGACTCTTTTCTTTAAAAAAAGCTAAATTCTGTGTTCCAGTGAGGCACTTAAAATAGAAGTGAATTGGGCCAATTTGTTAACGTTAAAATACTCACTGTTTCAAAAGTATGTATGTAATGGAAACATGACGTTATTGTGATAAAATCGCTTACTAACCTTTTTCTGTGTAATGTTATAGCTAATAATACAATTTCGTTGCCATGATGATGTAAAGTCAACAAACCCATAAACCCTAAAATTACAGTAATAATGATAATTTAAACAACTTTAAAGCTCAAATAATACATGAGTTTAAACAGAAAAAAACTTAAGTGCTTTTATAAAATTAGAAGCTTCACATTTCTTTGCTTAAACCCTCCAAAAATTGGCCACATTCACATCCATTGTAAGTGCATCACTGTAACCCAGATTTTTGCTATTTTAAAGAAAAGGAAAACATTTAAAATTTATTTTTGTTGTAATGAACTTGTATTGAATCCAGAACATTCCTTTTATTATATTCTCTATTCCCTAACTCTACACCTACTGATGAAATTTACCCTCAAAGTGTATGTATTATTATGTATTTTTTAATTTTTAAAAAGATAATATTACACCATGTTTATTCAGACACTTTGCTATTGGGGACCATTAGATAGTCTCCACAATGTAGGTGATTTCAGGTTTTATTATACTTCAGGGAAAATGTAGGCAAAACCAAATATACTTTGTTTTTCTTTCCCTCTCTCACCCATACCCATGTGGTTACTCCATTTGGTTCTAGCTATCACTGCAAAAGCTATATAAGTTCAAGAACAGCATATTGTGTACAGTCTGTCTTCAAGATCTGCAGCTGGATAAGGAGGAAGGTTGATGCCTGACTTATAACTGTTGAAGAAGAGCATTTTTGTCTGAGGTCTGTTCCATCTAGTTCAGCCTTTTAAAATGTAACTCATTCAGACAACTGACAAATGGAAAAAGCTGACTCTCAAAAAGGAATTGGATTATATAATTATATAGTCAGAATAACAGCATGATTGCCTGTATTCTGAAATCCCTTCTTGTGACTGTTTCTTGTGTTTCAGCTTATGGCAGGGGCCAATGGCACAATTGAGGATCTGTATTTTACTCATCAGCAATTCTTTAAGGTAGACTTTGATGCTATCAACAGTATTAAAACTGCAGTGGCTGCACTGATACCCCTGTTCTTCATCTATGTAAACTGTGTCATGCTCTTTGCTCTAGGAAGCAAGCCCATATTCCATGAGACGCCACGCTACATTCTTTTTGGCCACATGCTTATGAGTGACTCCGTACTTTTGCTGGTCACCACCATCATGTATGCCATGTCTCTGTCTCTCCTTCAAATAACTAAAGCCATCTGCACTCTTTTAGTCTTTGTCTCCCACTGCACATTCCGAAATGCTCCTCTGACACTGGCAGTGATGTCCCTGGAGCGGTATGTGGCTATCTGCTTTCCTTTAAGGCACTGCAACATCGCCACACCAAAAAGGACTTGCATCGCATTAGGAATCATCTGGTTCTTTAGCTCTCTGAGTATGGGTATAGACATTATATATGCATTAATTGTCAACCCCAACTATTTAACAGAGATTTCATATTGCTCACTTGAGAGATTGTTTATAGCCAAATGGCAGACAGATAAATATGAAGGGTTTATTGTGCTTTATTTTGTGTCTGTTGCAATTATCATTATCTTCACTTATATTAGCATTATGGTGACAGCCCGGTCTGTTTCATCTAAGAAAGATTCTGCTAGGAAAGCCCACAGAACAGTGTTATTGCACTTGATTCAGCTGGGCCTGTGTCTCACCTCTTTCCTCTATAGTACAATAGAAAGAACACTGTACATGCTGAGTAAAGGCAATTCTTCAATTTTCAACCACCTCAGATTTCTGAATTATCTTCTTGTTCTTCTGCTGCCACGCTGTCTGAGCCCTCTGATCTACGGTCTGAGAGATGATGCCGTGAGCCCTTTATTCAAATATTTCCTCTATCGATCAGGCAAAGTAAGGCCCTCTGTTAATGTGCATTAAGTGTGTGGAGAATAACTGCCCAAGAATATGAGATGGTGTCAAATAACAGTGTAACATGCATAATATTACTGTAATACAAAACATTATAAAAAAAATTATAATAATCAGAAATGAGTGACTTACAAGTTGCAAAAACCTTTTGATTGTGATGAAAACCATATTTAAAAGCATGTTCAACTTTAAAAAGACAGTAATAGAATAAAATGTTTTTTGTTTTGTTTTTTGCTCTGAGGTTAAAAACAAAATAACATTTATAATGTTTTAATTCCCATGTTTAAACTATGTATTTTTGTTTGATTTATTGACATTTTACCCTATGTCAGGTCTGGTTTTAAAATAGCCTAATGCAGAAGTAATGTGGTGAAATTCATACATTTTAAACTTTCATTAAATACTGTACATTAATACATTACTCATTGGAAAACTCAAAAAATGTGCCATTTGATGCATTTGCCTTTATAACACTTAGAATACTAATGTTCTTGACACACAGCATTGCTTTTAAAATTACTGTATAGCTGGTCTAAGGCAGATAAGTAACATGACAACAACAGAAAGTGAGTTTAATCACTGCTCTAAATTAAAGTGCCTTATACCTGCTCTGATGTCCACCTTATATTGTGAGAGTTATATGCATCTGACCAAAATACATACATACGCAAATATAGAGTTGGGATTAACGTCACAAAACACAACATCAAAAGTGATAAAATTGGGGGGAGGAAGGAAACCAGGACCTATCAAATGAGTCTTTCATTGTCCAGCAAAGAGAAGATGGGGTGGATTACGTGACCCATCATCCAACAAAAATCTTGAGGATCCAACCGTTTTGGTTGAGGAATATTAAAATGAATAATAAAACCAAAATACATGTAAACTAATTTGCTTTTCAATTATTAATACAGCTTTTTATTCTTCTTAATAAAAATGTTAAATAAATATAACCTAATCTTATTGCTCTACTTTAGCTCTGTGTCTGATTTAGAAAGGGCAGAATTGTAGACCTAACGACCCATAGATCAAATATTGTAGCCTAACTAACAAAAGTAAAGCTAACAATTATTTTTATACTTCCAATCAAGACCTTTTCTACAAAAATCACAACAGCTTTAACTTTTAAATGGAAAGTGACCATGGTATAAAGCAGGCTCTATTCAGCTCTGGAAAAATGTTAGAGACCACTGCAAAATTATCAGTTTCTCTGAAAGGTATGTGGTACTTCTGTTAAAGATGCTCTGTGTTTTATTTTAATATTTTTATGTTGCAATGACTAATATGGAAGTCATTTTGGACTTATACTGACACCTAGCAGTGTGCATGCAGCATCAGGCAAAAAAAAAGAAAAAGGTTTTGGATAACAATACCATGCGCTATTGGACATCCATGAGCAAAACTGTCCAATAATAATAATAATAATAATAATGCTAATAATAATGCTAATAATAATAACAATAATAATAATATATATATATATATATATATATATATATATATATATATATATATATATATATATACAGGGTTGGGAGTATTTTTTACATTTATTCGACAACAGATTACAGAATACATGTTGTAAAATTTAATTTGTAACGTATTCCATTAGATTACTCAAAGTCAGTAGCTTATTTTAAATACTTTGGATAACTTTTTATAAAACTTTGCCAGTACAGTAAGGCAAAATACACATGTTAAAAATACATTCTCTGATAAAAACCTAAATATTTTATGCAGTGTTGTTTCTAAAACAAGATATATAAAATTGATCTTGTTTTAAATTTTTTTGATATTTTTACAGGAAAACAATACAAAAAATATAGCTGCAAGCAGCAATGTGATTCCTCCTCAAAAAGGAGCTGACAAGGTCGTGGGAGGCACCTTTTTCTGCCCGGTCCCAATCTTTCAGCTCCCCTGCCCTCACTACCCTCGATGGTGGGGCGGCCAAGGGGTACTCGGTGATGCCCCCAGTGGATAAGGCGCTCGCGATGCACCTATGCCAGCTGAGCACCACCACCTGTCCAGTCGTGTCTAGCACCTGTAGGTTTATGTCATTCCTGACAGCCAAGGCCTACGGTGCTGCTGGACAAGCTACCTCCGCCCTGCACGCCATGACTCTCCTGCAAGTCCACCAAGCCAAGGCGCTAAAAGAACTGCACGAGGTTAGTTCTGCCCAGGGATTGATGCAGGAACTGCCCTTGGCGACCGACCCTGCCCTCTGGTGCAACGAAGGTCACGGCGTGGTCTCTAGGGCACGCAATGTCCACCTTGTTGGTCCAGGAGCGACACCTTTGGCTCAACCTGGTCGAGATGAGAGAGGCTGACAAGGTAGATTTCCTTGACGCCCCCCCATTTCCCATGTTGGCCTGTTCTGTGATGCCTTCAAGGACTTTGCCCAGCAGTTCTCGACAGTGAAGCAGCAGATGGAGGCTATCCAACACATACTCCCCACCCCTGCGCGCCCGGCTGTGGCATAAACACGCCCACACCCGTATGGTTTTGACGGACTGCGGGGATGATATACTTCCTCCCCCCTCCCTGACTGATCCCCTGGTGGGTATCAGGAGGGAAGTAAGTGCTTTGATGTCCCTCAACTCAGCGTGGCCACGGGGCTCAAACCCCTTCAACATGGCGCTTCAGGCTCTGCCCCACCGCAAGACCCCACCCGCCAGTACGTCCAACAAGATTGTCTCCTTGGTCCAACTCACCTGGAGCTTGGACACGTGGCTTGTGCTATCTAACCCATTGCGATGGCGGACCTGGACCATTCAACTTGGCTATGCGATTCAGTTCGTCAGGCGTCCGCTTAGGTTCAGCGACATCCACTTCACCTCAATGCAGGCCGAGAACACCGCTACCTTGCACGCTGAAATTGCTACCCTCTTTCGGAAGGGTGCAATAGAGCCTGTCCCTCTAGCCGAGATGAAGAACGGGTTTTACAGCCCCTACTTCATTGTACCAAAGAAAGGTGTAGGTTGCAGCCAATCTTGAACCTGCAAGTATTGAACCAGGCCTTACACAGACTCCCGTTCAAGATGCTGACGCAAAAACGCATTCTAGTGAGGGTCCGACATTAAGATTGGTTCGCAGTGGTAGACCTGAAGGACGTGTACTACTATGTCTCGATTCAACCTCGACACAGACCCTTCCTGCCATTTGCGTTCAGGGGTCGGGCATACCAGTACAAGGTCCTCCCTTTCGGCCTGTCCCTGTTGCCTCACGTATTCACGAAGATCGACGAGGCAGCCCTTGCCCTGTTAAGGGAAGTGGGCATTCGCATTCTCAACTATCTCAACGACTGGCTAATCCTAGCTCACTCTCGGGATGTGTTTTGTGCCCACAGGTACCTGGTGCTCACGCACCTCAGCCGGCTAGGGCCTCGGATCAACTGTGAAAAGAGCAATCTCCTCCCGGTTCAGAGCATCTCTTTTCTTGGCTTGGAGTTGGACTCAACTTGGAGTTGGACGGCGTGCCTGACAAACGACCATGCACAGTTGGTGTTGACCTGTTTGAAGGCATTCAGACAGAAAACATCTGTTCCACTGAAAGTGTTTCAGAGGCTCCTGGGGCATATGACGTCCTCAGTGGTGGCCCCACCACTCGGGTTGATGCATATGAGACCGCTTCAGCACTGGCTCCAGACTCAAGTCCCAAGATGGGCATGGAACCACGGGACACATCGTTTGGCCATCACGCTGTTCTGTTGCCGCCTCTTTAGCCCTTGGACCAACCTCACATTTCTACGGGCAGGTGTTCCCCTAGAGTAGGTCTCCAGGCACGTTGTGGTTATGACGGAAGCCTCCAAGCCTCACGTGATCTTGAGACCCCTACCGTGTGCCCAAGGTTCCCACGACCCCATTTAGGGATCAGGTGGTGAACCTGCAAGCGATGGCATATCAGGCCCAGCTCGTGCCACCTCCCGCAGGGCTACAAGCCTATTCTACCAGGAGTGTGGCGACCTCCTGGGCCTTTACCAGTGGTGCCTCTCTAACAGACATTTGCAGAGCATGCAGGGCAGGAAACACCCAACACCTTTGCGTGGTTCTACAATTTCCAGTTTGAGCAGGTTTCGTCCCGTATCTTGGCAGGAACGAATAGGTAAGTCCGGGACAGTTGGCCAGGTGTATCGCTTGCAAATAGTGCCATTTACCTCCACTGATCTGAAGACATTGCGCTGTTGACTTCCAGTAGTGTTCACAAAATGTGTTCCCTGGATGACTTCTTCTTAGCCCTGTGGCAGACGAGTTTACTGAGAAACATGCTGCCAGCTCAGTACATGTGCTAACTAAGCCCTGTACTGGGGTAGGTGCTCCACATGTGCTGGTTCCCCATAGGTAACCCCATGCGATGTATATCTTCCACTAAATAATTTTATAATAATTATTTAGTGGAATAATTTAAAATAATTTATAATCTTCCACTAAATCCTTGGGCAGAGGCCCCTCTGCCCCAGTCCCCATGTTTGTAGAAACTACTCCCCCATTGGTTAAGACCTACCATGAGACTTCTCCACATGACATACTTCCGACAAGGCTCGGCAAGACCATGTGACATATTTCCACTCAAAATACCCCCCTCTTTTTAGGCGGGGCGTGGTCTCTGCAGTGTCTTCCTCTTGGGAGTAACACCCCCCAATGTGGACACTGGTGGTCCCAGTCGGTTGACACATTTTCACTCTTTTTGGGGGAGAAAAAGACACGACAGGGCTAGCCTGTCCCTATTTTTTGGGCAGCTGACTTGTCCCCGACGGGATGTTCAACACTCATAACAGCGTTGGGGGAGGTTACGTGTCGGCCTGTTGCGCTGGCTACTAGACACACAGTAGTCTGCCCATCTCGCACCGGCAGTTCACGTAACACATCTCAGCTGGTTATGGCATTTTGTATAGGGACCCGTTGATTCACTTCATCAACAAAATGTTGAGTGAGTGACAGATAGGGAATGTCCTGGTTACTTCCGTAACCTCCCTTCCCTGATGGAGGGAATGAGACATTGTGTCCCTCCTGCCACAACGCTCGACTTCCCATTGAAATGGCCGGGACATTCTCTCTCGGCTCCTCAGCACAAAACCTGAATGAACGGTTCGCACGCTAGCTTCTTTATACACGTAGGTTCGGGGGAGTGGCATGCAAATACCACTCACCAATTCCCATTGGCCTTTTATCAAAGATCAGCGATGTTTCTGGCTCTCAAGAGTGACCCCTAGTGTCACTTCATCGACACACGTCTCGTTCCCTCCATCAGGGAATGAGATTACGGAAGTAACCAGGATGTTTTCAATCACAGCTGTCATGCATCTTGGCATGCTCTCTACCAGTCTTTCACATTGCTGTTGGGTGACTTTATGCCACTCCTGGTGGTCAAGCTGCTCAGCTTTGTTTGATGGCTTGTGGCAATCCATCTTCCTCTTGATTACATTCCAGAGGTTGGAACAGCTGGGTCCCCAATATGGATATTGAGGAATAAAAACTCAGTCAGGTTTGCAATCAATTGAGAGAGAGAATTTACTTATTATTATATCTCTGAATTTCCATTAAGCATCACAATTCAATGGGATCCAGAAAGACAGAAGGAGAAAAGAAGCACACATTAAAAAGAATTCATAAGCAATTATAGTCATATGCTAATTGAATTAGAGAAGTCATAGTACAACACATTCTAAGATTCAGATAGGTCACTTACTTCAAACATTTTTACACTTTACAAATTGTAATGTGTTTACACCTTCCTACAAACAATAATTAGTTATCTATAACATAAATTAGTTTCCCAACATTGGTTTTACAGAACTTATGTGCAGATGTCATGGGTTAGCTATCAGTTATGACTACTCCTCTTTCTCTACATCAAGAAGGTACTAAGGAGAGCAATTAAAATCCTTTGAGGTTTTTGACTATGGCAAAATCACATGTTAGAGGGCACCATAAACAACCCAAATGCTGAATAATTTAGACATTGCAACTAGTAGGTGTTATCTCCTTCCCAGAACTGGAGTCCTTCTCCCTAACATTGGTGGAATGCAGGGCCTCACCATCTGCGAAAACTTAGGACAGAGCACAGAGAAAGACAAAGAGCACACACAAGACCTAATACAGCACATAGTCACGTAATATGACAATTAAATATTAAATAAATTCAATGTTTAAGTTCAATGATTACATGAGTATATATATGTTGCATATGTAAGGCTGAAATCAAGATGTCGTAAAAATCAAAGAACTCTGCGAGAACCAACGTCATAAAACTCTTAAACAGATGAGAATCTCCACCTAAGTCAATGCATCCAAATCTCACATTTGACCTCTATGTCACCTCAGGCCAATTTAGGCCTATTACCCCCCAAATGGGCAAACAGGCAGTACAAGGGGGCACAAGGGGCAAACAGATCAGTCCAAGGGGGCACAAGGGGCAAACAGAGTAGAGGAACATGGCAAGGTAGGGAGCAGATCAGGCGGATGGCCAGGATCAGTAGGTGACCACAGGACGGGGGCTGGGTCAGGGGGCCTCGGAGGCGGCCACAGGACGGGGACTGGGTCAGGGGGCCTGGGAGGATGCCACAGGACGGGGACTAGGTCAGGGGGCCTGGGAGGAGGCCACAGGACAGGAACAGTTACTGGGGAAGTGGGCGGAGCCGTGGAAGGCTCTGGGGGCAAAGCCATGGAAGGCTGACCCATGGAAGGCTCTGGGGGCGAAGCCGTGGAAGGCTCTGGGGGCGAAGCCGTGGAAGGCGTGGAAGCCATCTTCAGGGACAGCCACCCTAAAAAACATTAGAAACAAAAGTGTGGGTCTTACAAGCTCTTTTGATCATGATGAATGCCAGGTAAAAAATGAATTCACCTTAAACAACCATACCATTTTTCAAATAAAAATGCTGACTGAAATTGTTTTTATATTTTAATAGCCATATGAAAACAAAGTACTTTTATTTTGTTCAATGGACATTTGATATAAAAATCTGTTTCTCCACAGTACTTTAATTGTAAAGTACTGTGGAGAAACTCTTCCTTAAGTATATTTCATTGTTTTAAATGAATTAAAATATTGTTCACTGGAAAACTCTTAAAATGCAGCATGTGATGTTTTACAACTGCCTTTAAAAAGCAATACTACTTAAGTATACTCTTTACAATAAATTGTCTTTCAAACTACAGATTAGCTGATCTGAGGCAGTGAGGTAATATGAGAATAGTAGAATAAGTGAGTACATGAAGGGAGAACTGCTGAATTTCTTTGCAAAGAAGCAAACCTTCACAAGGGTTACCTCAGTGATTTTTATAGTCTCCGGTTATTACAGGAACTTATGTTAACCCAAAAGCAAAAAAAAAAAATTAAAATGATTTATTTTCTCTTATTCATTTTATGACTGCTGTAAAAGCAAAACAATGTTATTTTCCCCATCTTTACCAAAGGATGCACCACTCTTTCTCTGCCACATTTTCAACCATTTTAATAAATAATACTAAAACCATTTATCACTTTTTACGAGGGGGAAAGGAAATGCAACCCCTAATTTCAGTTTGAGTAAATGCAAAAGCTATACACATGAACTTTAAATCATAGATTAAAATTTGTGTATTACATGTAGTATATCCACCCTTATAATGACCCACACCACCACACACATTTGTCTATGAGGTCTATCTGTGTGTCACGATTCCCTTGTTGTCTGCCCTGTGTTTCACTAGTCTTTGTCTAAAACTACACTTCCCACAATTCCCGGCCCTCATTACTGCCAGCACTCTGTCATTGTTCGCACCTGAATGTCGTTTGTGATCATCCTGTGTCTGTGTATTTAAACCCTGCTGTTTATCCATTCCCCTGTCAATCGTTGTTTGTACTTGTTATGGTTGCTCTTCATGTTTCGCCTGCCCATGGATGTGTTTTTCATGTTTATGTTGTCTTCCACCCGTGGATGTTTTGATTTGTTCCTGTTTGTTTTGTGTTCACTTTAATTAATAAAGAACTGCACGTAGATCCTCACTCCTCGTCTGCCTCCTACTGCCAAACCTAACAGAACGATTGACCCACTATGGATCTAGCGGTTCTTCGGGCAAGCTGCCGCCTCCTGGATTTGAGGCAAGGAAACCCCCCGGTGGAGGATCACGTTAGAGACTTCCTGGTCCTAGCGAGTGCCACCGACTTCCCTGACTCCTCCCTGGTAGTGTTCTTCCAGGCTAGCCTGACCGGTTCGCTCCGGGAGTGTTTGCCACCGGCGACGTGTGGCTGGACGCTCCGCGATTTTGTGGAAGAGACGCTTCTGGCATGCGGCTTGCCGTTCACTGTGGGTGTTGTTGAGGAGGATCCTGCCTCCTCCCACGGTGGTGACCCTCCAGTCATCCATGGCTCGTCCTGTTTCGCTCGCTCCACCTGCCAGCAAACCAACCCCCACTCCTGCCTTGTTCAACGAATCAGCGCTGCCAACTTCGTCCGCCCGGAGGAGGAGGAGAAGAAAGGCTTCCGCTCCCCAGCCCACGCGTGCCACGGTCAGCGAGCCAGAGCCCACGCGTACCACGGTCAGCGAGCCAGAGCCCACGCGTGCCACGGTCAGCGAGCCAGAGCCCACGCGTGCCACGGTCAGCGAGCCTGAGCCCACGCCAGCCACGGTCAGCGAGCCTGAGCCCACGCCAGCCACGGTCAGCAAGCCAGCGCCTGTAGCCTCGAACGTCAGTGAGCCTTCCAGGGCTCCGCCTCTCAAGTCTCTCTAGCCACACAGGGCTCCGCCTCCCGAGCCTTCCAGGGCTCCGCCTCTCAAGTCTCTCGAGCCACCCAGGGCTCCGCCTCTCGAGTCTGTCGAGCCACCCAGGGCTCCGCCTCTCGAGTCTGTCGAGCCACCCAGGGCTCCGCCTCCCGAGCCTCCTACGGCTCAGCCCCCAGAGACTCCAGAGCCTTCTAGGCCTCCGCCTCTAGAGCCTCCTATGGCGCCTCCCCCCTCGGCTCCGCCTCCAGAGCCTTCCAGGCCTCCGCCACTAGAGCCTCCTACGGCGCCTCCTCCCTCGGCTCCGCCTCCCAAGCCTTCCAGGGCTCTGCCTCTAGAGCTTCCTACGGCTCCACCTCCCTCGGCACCGCCTCCCGAGCCTTCCGCGGCTTCGCCTTCCACGACTCTGCCTCCTGAGCCTCCCTCGGCTCCACCTCCTGGGCCTCCCTCAGCTCCGCCTCCTGAGCCTCCCATGGCTCCGCCCCCTGAACCTTCAGAGCTTTCCATGGTTCTCCTTCCCTCGTCTCCGCCTCTTGAGTCCCCCTAGGGCTTCGCCTCTAGAGCATCCTACGGCGCCACCTCCCTTGGCTCCACCTCCAGAGCCTTCTAGGCCTCCGCAGCTAGAGCCTCCTATGGCGCCTCCCCCCTCGGCTCCGCCTCCAGAGCCTTCCAGGCCTCCGCCTCCTGAGCCTCCCATGGCTCCGCCCCCTGAACCTTCAGAGCTTTCCATGGTTCTGCTTCTCTCGTCTCCGCCTCCTGAGTCCCCCTCGACTCCACCTCCTGAGCCTCCAGAGCCTTCCTCAGCTCCATCTCCAGAGCCTCCCTCAGCGCCGCCTCCTGAGCCTCCCATGACTCTGAATCCAGAGCCTTCTACGGTTCCACATCCTGAGCCATCCAAACCTAACACTGTGGGGATTTTTTATGTATTTTTTTATATTGTTTTTAAGCAATACTCAGGTTCAATACAAATTAAGCTCAATCAATGTCATTTGTTGCATAATGTTGATTACCACCAAAAATAACTTTGACTCGTCCCTCCTTTTCTTTAAAAAAAGGAAAATTCTGGGTTCCAGTAAGGCACTTACAATAGAAGTAAATGGGTGCCAATTTTTAAACTCTAAAATACTCACTGTTTAAAAACTATGTATGTAATGTAAACATGATGTTAGTGTGATAAAATCACTTTCTAACCTTTTCTGTGTAAAGTTATAGCTAACATTACAACTTCGTCACCATGATAATGTAAAGTCAACAAACCCTTAAACCCCAAAATGACTGTAAAAAACGTCTCGGTTACTATCATAACCTCTGTTCACTGATGGAGGGAACGAGACATTGTGTCAATGTAGTGACACTAGGGGTCGATTTTTAGAGCCCCAGGCACCTTCAGATCTTTGAGAAAAGGCCAATGAGAATTGGTGAGTAGAATTTGCATCCCACTCCCCCCAACATACAGGTATAAAAGGGAGGCTGGAATGCGGATTCATTCAGGTTTTTGCACTGAGGAACCGAGACAAGGTGCCGGCAATTACAGCGGTGTAGTTCAGCCTGTGGCAAGAGGGACACAAAGTCTCGATCCCTTCATCAGAGACGGAGGTTACGACAGTATCCGAGACATTCCCCTTCTGTCACTCTTTCGAAGTTGTGTAGATGTAGTGACACTAGAAGTCCCTATACGAAACACCACAATGGCTGAACTGTGTTGCGTGAACTGCTGATACAGGTGTAGGTAAGCTACCGTGAGCATAGGAACACATGAACTCAGACTGCATGTAGCCTCCCCAGACACCCCAAAATGTCATGTAATTCCTAACAACTGTGAGGGGGAAAGAGATGTATCTAGTATGGGAGCAGGCCGTGCCAGCCACAGCCTTTTCTCTCTTAGTTTTTCTCTCCAAAGAAAATTAGATTTGGATGGGGCCTTTAAATGCTCATAAAATGCCCCGGGGAAGGTGTTCTTTTCCGTTCCTATTCTTTCAGGGGGAAAATACCCCACAGAGGCCACACCCTGCCCTGAAGGGGAGGGTAAAAACGTCATATGGGCTTAAGGCCGCACATGGAAGAGACGCGATGGTAGGTCCTACCCTTCGTAGGGGAGGAGCTCTACAAACACAGTGACCAGGGCAGAGAGGGCTCTGCCAATGGCATGGAAGATACATCATAGGAGGTTACCGGTTTAACCGAGACCTGTGGAGCACTTACCCCAGTACAGGGCATGTTAGCACATGTACTGTTAATGTCCTCCGCTGAATTCGGGAGCCAGAGGGCTTGGAGGAAGGACATCCAGGGTTCACAGATCGTGAACACACATGGGAGAGAAGAGCGCACGGCTTCACCTCGTGGAGGGGAAAGGGGCTGTACCCAAGCGGTACACCCGGCCAGCTGCCATGGGAAACAAAACTTACATGTTTGTACCTGAAAGAACACGGGATGAAACTGGCTCAACCTGGAGATTGTAAAATCTCTCGAAGGTATTGGGTATTGCCCCGCCCGCTGCTCTACAGATGTTCCTGTTCCCACTAGGATGCCACAGCTCGAACCCCGCAAGGGAGCAGGCATGGACTGGGTCTGGTAGGCCAAAGCAATGGTGTCCACGATGCAGTGGGCAAGCCTCTGTTTGTAAACAGTGTTCCCTATCCACTGTCCGCCGAAGCAGACAAAGAGCTGCTCAGAGTGTCTAAAGCTCTGCATGTTATTAAAGTAGATGCGTAAAGCATGCACGGACACAGCAACGATAAGGCTGGGTCTGCCTCTTCTGGGGGCCGTGCTTGCAGCCTCACCACCTGATCACTAAAAGGGGTTGTGGGAACCTTGGGCACATAGCCCGGTCGGGGTCTCAGGATCATGTGAAAGTCTTCCGGACCAAACTCTAGGCACTTTTTGCTGACAGAGAACGCTTGCATATCCCCAACCCTCTTCATAAAAGTGCGCGTGGTCAGGAGGACGTCTTCAATGAGATGGCTTTTAAATCGACTGACTCTAGGGGCTCAAACGGGGCTCTCCGTAGGCCTAAAAGGACAATGTCGAGGTCCCATGAGGGAAAGAGGTGTGGCCTAGGAGGGTTAGATGATCAGGTCTTCCTTACAGAGAGACTTACCTTCAACAGCATCGTGGTGTGCAGCTATAGAAGCCACACTGAACTTGAGAGTCAAAAATAGAGAGAAGGCTACGGCTGGGCCAGCCAGTCCTTAAACTTCTGAGCAGTTAGCCGAGTTCTGCCCATCTCGCACTGCCAGTCTGTGTAACTCGGTTCAGCTCTTGTGGCGTTGTCCATTGAGTTTCCCCTAGTGTCAGCTCATCGACACAACGTCGAGTGAGTGACAGATAGGGAACGTCATGGTTACTGATGTAACCTCCATTCCCTGATGGAGGGAACAAGACATTGTGTCCCTCTTGCCACAACACTGAACCAACCGCTGAAATGGTCGGGTCTTTGG
The DNA here is from genome assembly GCF_025860055.1 of Xyrauchen texanus. Taxonomy (NCBI): domain Eukaryota; kingdom Metazoa; phylum Chordata; class Actinopteri; order Cypriniformes; family Catostomidae; genus Xyrauchen; species Xyrauchen texanus. The sequence goes on along the minus strand of NC_068306.1, from coordinate 24,277,063 downwards.
CTCGGCTCCTCAGTGCAAAACCTGAGTGTGTGTTTGTAAATTTTATACCCAGATGTCCGGGGGAGTGGTAGGCAAATTCCACACGCCAATACTCATTGGCCTTTTCTCAAAGATCAGAGATGTCTGGGCTCCCAAGAGTGAACCCCTAGTGTCAACTCATCGACAAAATGTCTCATTCCCTCCATCAGGGAACAGAGGATACATAAGTAGCCATGCTATTTATTTGGCTGGAAACTGAACAAATGCACACAGAATAGGATTAAAATGACGGGCATCAGTACTGAACTACTCATAGACCTTGAATAGAAATATTAATACATCATTTGGTTAGTTGAATTTCTGTGTACTTGTACCCTTACTGCCATTATGCACCATGAAATTTGTTACTGCCTTGTAAAAATACTATAGGTGAGCCGATTTGAACCAGCCATTGAAGGAAGAAAGAAGAGGAGTATGAAGAGAGAGAGAGAGAGAGAGAGAAGAGAGAGAGAGGGAATCTCTCATTGCACACTTTTGCTGTAATCTCCTCTGTTAACCATATTTTAATTATTTATTAAGGCATATTTATTTAAGTTTTAACTGCGTGGTCACATTACTCACATTACTCACACTAAATAATCTGTTTAATAAGAACATGTCATCTTTCTACTGCCATACAATTATGCTTATAAAAAGAAGGCAAATATAATGTTGTACTATATTACTTGTCTTATAAATCTAGACATATCATGTTGCATGCACAACTGCGGAGACTGCCTATTGATTTCATAGCAATTTTTTCAACACTAATTTATCCTCTGAAATTATTTACAATGGCTTTCCAATGATCAAAATATATTAATACAATTTATTAAATGTCCCATTGTCTTTGATAAACTGTGAAAAATGCAAGAAAGATATGTTTAATTTGCACTTAATGGACTTCGAGCGGTTCAAGGTTCTCTTTTATTTACGAACATTTTTACAAACTAATTAGATAACGATGCTTTGGGAAAACGTGCCTTATAGATTAAGTACTACTTAAGTGCTTCTATCGTTCTACTAAGTGCTTCAGGAAACCCAGTTACAGTTTGTTCTGCCTTAGGTCTTTCCTCTGATTACTAGTTTCTGAGCTGCAAGCTATATACAGCCCACAGATAAATTACAAGACACAAAAATGGAAAAATGGAAAGTTGATGCAAATTCATTTATTAAAAATATAATTTCTGAAGTCACAATTTAGAAAAAGGTAAATTGAAGAATAAAAGAGCAAAGGTCAATTATATATTCATAAGCTTACGGACATTACTGTGGAGCGGAGGGGGGGCGGGGCCGGTCGGAATATCGCGCGCCCGGTCCCCAATCAGCCTGATGAGGCGCGCGAGGGGATAAAGGCGGCCGGTGACGATTGTTCGAGAGAGAGAGAATTACGGACATGTCCGTCATGTGTGTTTGTTTATGTGTTTTTGAGTTTCTCATTAAAATATAATTTATGCTGACAAGCCGGTTCTCGCCTCCTCCTTGCCCATCCTTCAACAGTGTTACAATTACATAAACACATAAGGACTAATGACATATGCCTGCGATTTTACACCAAATCCTACCCGACCATTGAAAGAAAAATTAGTATTGATTTTAGGCAACACATTTTTTTTTTTTTAAATAGAGCCTTTCTGAATGTGCCTTGGTACTGCTGATGACACTGCAAAAATGTGTGAAGATCCTCTTCATCATGAGCAGAGCAGGAGGTTGCACTGGAAGTCCATAGAACTGCTAAATAATTTAGGGGACCTTCTGTACCAAGTGATAGGGCTGCCCTTCATATCCTAACAGAGAATATTGGATTGACTGACATATGGCACCAATATTCCAATCCAACAGAAAGAGAGTATACCTTTTTTTCTCATTGTCATAAATTTCACTTTAGGATAGATTTTTTCTTGCTTTCGAATTCTTTCATTGATAAGGTAGTAGATTGTAAAATTGGAGCAATTGTATTGTCAGACCATGCGACAGTGGAATTGATATATCTCTAAATATAGAAGCAGGTAGAAAGGGAAGATGGTGTTTAAATAGTGCATTATTACAAGATGAAGAGTTTAGCACATTATTGGCTGATGATCTGACCTCCTTCTTTAAATTGAATGTGGGAAGCACTGATAGATTAGCATCTGTATGGGAGGCCTCAAAGGCCTACATTAGAGGGAAATGTCTCGGGTTACGTGGTGTAACCCTTGTTCCCTCAAAAAAGCAGAACGAGATGCTGCGCTGAGAAAAGCGCTTTGGGAACAATCCTAGGTTGTGACCAGCTGTGAATATGTGTGTAATGAACATTGACCGGAATTTATAGCCTTGGCTGGTGAGATCATTAGATGCACCTGTGGCCAGGCTATAAATAGATGCGTCACTAGCGTGTCGTCAGATATTTTTTTCTGAAGAGCAGTCCTGGGGCATCCCAGTGCGGCAAAGAAGCACAGCATCTTGTTCTGTTTTTTTCAGGGAACAAGGGTTGAAGTGTGCTCACAAGAACGCGAGAGGTCTTAGACATGAGCTTGAGATGTCGACTCGAGGTCATAGGAGCCCGGAGTGGCATGAACATCTAAACTATAGAATCTAATGAATGTGTGCGGAAAGGACCAACCTGCCGCATCAAAAACTTGCTGCAGAGGGACACCTATGGCCAAGGCTTTAGAGGAGGTGAGCCCTCTGGTAGAGTGAGCCTGATACTTACTGGCGAAGCTTGACCGTGCGCCTCGTAGGCCAGGGCAGTAGCGTCCCTCACCCCATGCGACATAGTCTGCTTGGAGGTGGCCGCCCCCCGGTTGCGGCTCCCATGGCAAACGAATAGTCTTTGCTGCTCCAGCACAGGGGTGGGCCGGGGCGGAGCCGGTGCAGCCACCGCAGGGAGACGTCCTTGGCGATGAGCAGACGGGGTGCGTGATCTTGGGCAGGATGTGTTGAATGGCCTCCATCTGCTGCTTCACCGTCGAGAACTGCTGGGTGAAGTCCTCGATGGTGTCGTCGAATAGGCCAGCCTGGGAGATGGGGGCATTCAGGAAATGTCTTGTTGGCCTTGTGCATCTCAACCAGGTTCAGACACTGGTGGTGCTCGACGCTCACGGCGGCCCGGGAAAGCATGTCCGTCATTTCAATGTCCGCCTGTGACTAGGTGACCACACCTGATGGGTGAAGCCCAGTGAAGGTTTCCGCGTCAGACAGGATGAGCCTGCTCTCCGATGCTGCACTTGAGAGCTCATCGCCTTCACGGGCACCGAATAAGAGGTCGAACTCTTGGACAAGCCGGCACACTAATCCGAATGCCTAACTGGAGCAAACGAGCATGCTGGGGAAAGGGAGGTCCTCGGGGATTTAACCGGTGGAGGTGGTCCCATTATGGTCCCCAAATTGCCCCCAGTGCTTGCTGCGCTGGTCTCATACCATAGGTAGAAGGACCAAGGGAGGGAGCCGCTGGAGTGGCTTGCTTTCTTACGAAAGCAGACCACGACCTCAACGTTGCCATGGTCATGGCCTCGCAATGAGAACACATCCATGAAAGATGTATCGGCATAGGCGGCGCCCAGGCACGAAAGACGGCGATCGTGGCTGTCAGAAGGAGAGAGGTATCGACCGCAACCAGGAATAACACACAATCGGAAAGGCATCATTAAAAAGACGTATCTTGAAAAAGATGTACCTGTAAAATACTGTTTTAGAATATACTCTAAGATCTGCTAAAGCACCCAGGGGCAATCTCTGCAATGCACCTGTGCAGAGAGGGGAGAATGGCGCTGTAATGCTCTGTAAGGATCCAGCAGAGCTGAGGGATGGCAATCGTTTGACACAGCTTGAACAATCGACTGTTTGGCTCAGAAGAGAAAATCTAATGAGCAGTATGCATACTGCTCATTAGATTTTCTCTTCTGAGCCAAACAGTCGATTACTTTTATACCCATATGTCCGGGATAAAAGTAATCGACTGTTTGGCTCAGAAGATTTTCATGAGGGGCATGAAAATACCACTCGCCAACCACTCACCCACAGCAAAATCAAAAAGTGTTAGCGGGATGGAACACTCTCAGCCTTGTCAGAGCACCTCCAAGACGACCACCATTCTGTTGTATTTTCAGTTACTTGCATTTCTTGCCTTGAACTGCACAAAGATATTTACAGCACAAGATAAAACCCCACCCCACAGTTCACACGTGTCACTTTAAATCATAAATTAAAATTTGTGTATTAAATGTAGTATATTCCCCCTTATAATGACCCACACAACCACATACACGTTTGTTTGACAATGGGGAATTTTTATTGTATTTCGGTTCAATACAAGTTAAGCTCAATCTGCATCATTTTTTGCATAATGTTGATTACCACAAAAACATTTTTTTGACTCTTTTCTTTAAAAAAAGCTAAATTCTGTGTTCCAGTGAGGCACTTACAATAGAAGTGAATTGGGCCAATTTGTTAACGTTAAAATTCTCACTGTTTCAAAAGTATGTATGTAATGGAAACATGATGTTAGTGTGATAAAATCGCTTACTAACCTTTTTCTGTGTAATGTTATAGCTAATAATACAATTTCGTTGCCATGATGATGTAAAGTCAACAAACCCATAAACCCTAAAATTACAGTAATAATGACAATTTAAACAACTTTAAAGCTCAAATAATACATGAGTTTAAACAGAAAAAAACTTAAGTGCTTTTATAAAATTAGAAGCTTCACATTTCTTTGCTTAAACCCTCCAAAAATTGGCCACATTCACATCCATTGTAAGTGCCTCACTGTAACCCAGATTTTTGCTATTTTAAAGAAAAGGAAAAAATGTAAAATTTATTTTTGTTGTAATCAACATTATGCCACAAATGCTGCCAAATGAACTTGTATTGAACCCAGAACATTCCTTTTATTATATTTTCTATTCCCTAACTCTACACCTACTGATGAAATTTACCCTCAAAGTGTATGTATTATTATGTATTTTTTAATTTTTAAAAAGATAATATTACACCATGTTTATTCAGACACTTTGCTATTGGGGACCATTAGATAGGTGATTTCAGGTTTTATTATACTTCAGGGAAAATGTAAGCAAAACCAAATACACTTTGTTTTTCTTTCCCTCTCTCACCCATACCCATGTGGTTACTCCATTTGGTTCTAGCTATCACTGCAAAAGCTATATAAGTTCAAGAACAGCATATTGTGTACAGTCTGTCTTCAAGATCTGCAGCTGGATAAGGAGGAAGGTTGATGCCTGACTTATAACTGTTGAAGAAGAGCATTTTTGTCTGAGGTCTGTTCCATCTAGTTCAGCCTTTTAAAATGTAACTCATTCAGACAACTGACAAATGGAAAAAGCTGACTCTTAAAAAGGAATTGGATTAAATAATTATATGGTCAGAATAATGGCATGATTGCTTGTATTCTGAAATTCTGTTTCTTGTGTTTCAGCTTATGGCAGGGGCCAATGGCACACTTGAGGATCTGTCTTTTACTCATCAGCAATTCTATAAGGTAGACTTTAATGCTGTCAACAGTATTAAAACTGCAGTGGCTGCACTGATACCCCTGTTCTTCATCTATGTAAACTGTGTCATGCTCTTTGCTCTAGGAAGCAAGCCCATATTCCATGAGACGCCACGCTACATTCTTTTTGGCCACATGCTTATGAGTGACTCCGTACTTTTGCTGGTCACCACCATCATGTATGCCATGTCTCTGTCTGTCCTTCAAATAACTAAAGCCATCTGCACTCTTTTAGTCTTTGTATCCCACTGCACGCTCCGAATTGCTCCTCTGACACTGGCAGTGATGTCCCTGGAGCGGTATGTGGCTATCTGCTTTCCTTTAAGGCACTGCAACATCGCCACACCAAAAAGGACTTGCATCGCATTAGGAATCATCTGGTTCTTTAGCTCTCTGAGTATGGGTATAGACATTATATATGCATTAATTGTCAACCCCAATTATTTAACAGAGATGTCAAACTGCTCACTTGAGAGATTGTTTATAGCCAAATGGCAGATATATAAACATGAAGTGTTTGATGTGCTTTATTTTGTGTCTGTTGCAATTATCATTATTTTCACTTATGTTAGCATTATTGTGATAGCCCGGTCTGTTTCATCTAAAAAAGATTCTGCTAGGAAAGCCCACACAACAGTGTTATTGCACTTGATTCAGCTGGGCCTGTGTCTCACCTCTTTCCTCTATACTACAATAGAAAGAACACTGTACATGCTGAGTGTAGGCAATTCTTCAATTTTCAACCACCTCAGATTTCTGAATTATCTTCTTGTTCTTCTGCTGCCACGCTGTCTGAGCCCTCTGATCTACGGTCTGAGAGATGATGCCGTGAGCCCTTTATTCAAATATTTCCTCTGTCGATCAGGCAAAGTAAGGCCCTCTGTTAATGTGCATTAAGTGTGTGGAGAATAACTGCCCAAGAATATGAGATGGTGTCAAATAACAGTGTAACCTGCATAATATTACTGTAATACAAAACATTATAAAAAATAATAATAATCAGAAATGAGTGACTTACAAGTTGCAAAAACCTTTTGATCATGATGAAAGCCATATTTAAAAGCATGTTCAACATTAAAAAGACAGTAATAGAATAAAATGTTTTTATTTTTATTTTTTATTTTTGCTCTTTTATTTTAATGTGTAATGTTTTTATTCCCATGTTTAAACTATGTATATTTGTTTGGTTTATTTTACCTTATGTCAGGTCTGGTTTTAAAATAGCCTAATGCAGAAGTAATGTGGTGAAATTCATACATTTTAAACTTTCATTAAATACTGTACATTAATACATTACTCATTGGAAAACTCAAAAAATGTGCCATTTGATGCTTTTGCCTTCATAACACTTAGAATACTAATGTTCTTGACACACAGCATTGCTTTTAAAATTACTGTATAGCTGGTCTAAGGCAGATAAGTAACATGACAACAACAGAAAGTGAGTTTAATCACTGCTCTAAATTAAAGTGCCTTATACCTGCTCTGATGTCCACCTTATATTGTGAGAGTTATATGCATCTGACCAAAATACATACAGATGCAAATATAGAGTTGGGATTAACGTCACAAAACACAACATCAAAAGTGATAAAATTAGGGGGAGGAAGGAAACCAGGACCTATCAAATGAGTCTTTCATTGTCCAGCAAAGTGAAGATGGGTTTTAGCATGTGACCCATCATCCAACAAAAATCTTGAGGATCCAACCGTTTTGGTTGAGGAATATTAAAAAGAATAATAAAACCAAAATACATGTAAACTAATATTCTTTTCAATTATTAATACAGCTTTTTATTCATTTTAATAAAAATGTCAAATAAATATAACCTAATCTTATTGCTCTACTTTAGCTCTGTGTCTGATTTAGAAAGAATTGTAGACCTAATGACCCATAGATCAAGTATTGTAGCCTAACTAACAAAAGTAAATCTGACCATTATTTTTATACTTACAATCAAGATCTGCGCTGCAAAAATCACCACAGCTTTAACTTTTAAATGCTGGAAAGTAACCATGGTATAAAGCAGGGTAATCCACGACTAGGTCTGAGTTAAACAATTAAAACACTATATATGTATATATATATATATATATATATATATATATATATATATATATATATATATATATATATATATATATATATATTATAGGTATGTGGTACTTCTATTTTTAGTCATTTTGTCATTTTGGACTTATTGCTCTACTTTAGCTCTGTGTCTGATTTAGAAAGGGCAGAATTGTAGACCTAATGACCCATAGATCAAATATTGTAGCCTAACTAACAAAAGTAAAGCTAACAATTATTTTTATACTTCCAATCAAGACCTTTTCTACAAAAATCACAACAGCTTTAACTTTTAAATGGAAAGTGACCATGGTATAAAGCAGGCTCTATTCAGCTCTGGAAAAATGTTAGAGACCACTGCAAAATTATCAGTTTCTCTGAAAGGTATGTGGTACTTCTGTTAAAGATGCTCTGTGTTTTATTTTAATATTTTTGTGTTGCATTGACTAATATGGAAGTCATTTTGGACTTATACTGACACCTAGCCATGTGCATGCAGCATCAGGCAAAAAAAAAAAAAAAAGATTTTGGATAACTAAACCATGCGCTAATGGATCCATGAGAAAATTGTCCAATAATAATAATATATATATATATATATATATATATACACTCACCTAAAGGATTATTAGGAACACCATACTATACTGTGTTTGACCCCCTTTCGCCTTCAGAACTGCCTTAATTCTACGTGGCATTGGTTCAACAAGGTGCTGAAAGCATTCTTTAGAAATGTTGGCCCATATTGATAGGATAGCATCTTGCAGTTGATGGAGATTTGTGGGATGCACATCCAGAGCACGAAGCTCCCGTTCCACCACATCCCAAAGATGCTCTATTGGGTTGAGATCTGGTGACTGTGGGGGCCATTTTAGTACAGTGAACTCATTGTCATGTTCGAGAAACCAATTTGAAATGATTCGAGCTTTGTGACATGGTGCATTATCCTGCTGGAAGTAGCCATCAGAGGATGGGTACATGGTGGCCATAAAGGGATGGACATGGTCAGAAACAATGCTCAGGTAGGCCGTGGCATTTAAACGATGCCCAATTGGCACTAAGGGGCCTAAAGTGTGCCAAGAAATCATCCCCCACACCATTACACCACCACCAGCAGCCTGCACAGTGGTAACAAGGCATGATGGATCCATGTTCTCATTCTGTTTACGCCAAATTCTGACTCTACCATCTAAATGTCTCAACAGAAATCGAGACTCATCAGACCAGGCAACATTTTTCCAGTCTTCAACTGTCCAATTTTGGTGAGCTCTTGCAAATTGTAGCCTCTTTTTCCTATTTGTAGTGGAGATGAGTGGTACCCGGTGGGGTCTTCTGCTGTTGTAGCCCATCCGCCTCAAGGTTGTGCATGTTGTGGCTTCACAAATGCTTTGCTGCATACCTCGATTGTAACGAGTGGTTATTTCAGGCAAAGTTGCTCTTCTATCAGCTTGAATCAGTCGGCCCATTCTCCTCTGACCTCTAGCATCAACAAGGCATTTTCGCCCTCAGGACTGCCGCATACTGGATGTTTTTCCCTTTTCACACCATTCTTTGTAAACCCTAGAAATGGTTGTGCGTGAAAATCCCAGTAACTGAGCAGATTGTGAAATACTCAGACCGGCCCGTCTGGCACCAACAACCATGCCACGCTCAAAATTGCTTAAATCACCTTTCTTTCCCATTCTGACATTCAGTTTGGAGTTCAGGACATTGTCTTGACCAGGACCACACCCCTAAATGCATTGAAGCAACTGCCATGTGATTGGTTGATTAGATAATTGCATTAATGAGAACTTGAACAGGTGTTCCTAATAATCCTTTAGGTGAGTGTATATATATGGGTTGGGAGGGTTGCTTTTTACATTTATTCCACTACAGATGAAATCAAAGGTCTTACTAGAAAAAATGTATTATGATCCAATGTGAATTTTCTTGATAAAAAATACGATAGTGTCTGGTAACATGTGCATGTAAAATGGCTAGAAATAGCATTTTAGCTTACCGTAAAGCTGACAATTTACACAAGCTTTATTTCTATTTCTTCTGCTCCAAACATACTGTACTTCTCTGTGTGCTTGTATGTATGTAACACATCATAAGAAAGTGTTTCACCACTGTTCAAATGCACTGTGGATCGCATAATTTATATGTATAAAGCTTTTCCATCTGAAAGGAATAATTATTAAATGAAAAAAATGCAAAGTAATATCTTCAGTAATCAAAATTCATTTTGAATGTAACTGTATTCTAAATACCAATGATTTAAATTGTAACTGTAGTGGAATACAATTACTTATATTTTGTGTTTTAAATTCGTAATCCCATTACATATATTCTGCTACTCCCAACCCTATATATATATATATATATATATATATATATATATATATATATATATATATATATATATATATATATATATATATATTAGGGCTGTCAATTGATTACAATTTTTAATCAAATTAATTACATGGTGTCCCGATTAATTAATCGTGATTAATCGCATATACAATTATTTGCTGAGGAAGCCCCTCATATAACAATAATTAAATTATAATGATGAAATAATGATACAATGTTATCTTAAATATTTAAAAAATTCTATATTTTTATATATTTATTATATATATATAAAATAAAAACATATTCAGATATAGTTTAATACTTAGAACACATATTGAGATCCCTTAGTTCGGATTTGCTCTCCATCAAGTGTTTTGAATGCAAGAACATAACGCAAGTTTGTATTCTGCTGCTCAAGGGTGTTTTTCTTCACTATATAAACTGTGCATTGCCACGCAGCTGAAGTTTCACTTACTGACCTCTGGAGTAAACAGGTGGTACTACAAGCTTGCATTTCTCAGTAATCTTACATATTACGTTCTGGGGGGTATTGCGATTAATGGCGTTAATTTTTTTAACGTGTTATTTTTAGTCAAATTAATCGCATATATATAAATATATATATCAATCACAGCTTTAAGGCATCTTGGCATGCTCTCTAACAGTCTTTCACATTGCTGTTGGGTGACTTTGTGCCACTCCTGGTGGTCAAGCTACTCAGCTTTGTTTGATGGCTTGTGGCCATCCATCTTCCTCTTGATCACATTCCAGAGGTTTTCAATGTGGATTAGGTGTTGGGGGAAACAGCTGGGTTCACCAATATAGATATTGAGGAATAAAAACTCCAGTCAGTTTACACCTGCATCGGGTTTGCAATCAATTGAGAGAGAGAATTTACTGATTGTTCTTTGCATTTCCATTAAGCATCACAAGTCAATGGGATCCAATATTTCAGAAAGGCAGAAGGAGAAAAATAAGCACACATTAAAAGATTTTCACAAGCAATTATAGTCTTATGCAAATTGAATTAGAGGTGTCATAGTACAACACTTTCTAAGATTCTGATAGGTCACTTGTTTGCACTTGTCAAATATAGCCTGTTTCCACCTTCCTACAACCAACAATTTGTTAGCCATAACATAAATCAGGTTCCCATCATGAAGTGACTACACCTCTTTCTCTATATCAAGAAGGTACCAAGGACAGCACTTAAAATCCTTTGAGGTTAGAGGGCACCATAAACAATCCAAATGCTGAATGATTTAGACATTGCAACTGGTAGGTGTTATCTCCTTCCCAGAACTGGAGGCCTTCTCCCTAACATTGGTAGAATGCAGGGCCTCACCATGTGCAGAAAATTAGGACAGAGCACGGAGAAAGACATAGAGAACACACAAGGCCTAATGCAGCACATAGTCACTTAATAAATAATAAATAAATGTGATGTTTTGGTTCAATGATTACATGAGTATATATGTTGCATCTGTTGTATGCAATAGTTACTTTTACAAACCATATAAATACATGGATAAAAATAAGATCACAACTAAAATCTCTCTCTCATTCATTTAATAATGATTGCTTTAAAATACAATCAAATGGTTATAGAATAGTTTATTATTTATGTAATAATTATATATATTTTTGTGAATAAATGCAGTACAATATAAATGCATAATATCCGGGAGCCAGGCTAAATATATAATGACTGTTATTGCTTTCCTGGCATGGGCACTCATGGCATCGAATGTGATGAAAACGCTCAGCGAGATATCTTTTCCATTTTTCAGAAGATGCTCATTGGTCATTTGACGAAAACACAAGACTCTGCCTTGGTGACAGAATAATTTTTCTAACAATTTTTATGTGATTTTCCATTGCTGGAACCATTAACTCAGCAGGGAGTCCCCGCAGTCAAGTGATAAAGACCTCCCACTGGCAGACGCTAACACACGCTTCGTCTCTCTCACCTGATCAGTGAAAAATTGGCTAGTTTGTCACCAACTTAACGCTCCTCTGACACTGGCAGTGATATCTCTGGAGTGGTATGTGGCTTTCTGCTTTCCCTTTTTTCAGTGCGAGAACATAACCATGGCAACTTTGTGGTCGCGGTTTCCTTTCCTCCAAGAGAAAGCCACTTCAGCCGCCCCCCGTGCCGTGCCTCCTTCCTGTGGGATTGGGGCCGGCACGACTGGCAATGAAGGTGATTTGGTGAGTGCAGCGGGCTCGTTTTCGCCGGGTAAATCACCATGAACCACCCGCCCCCTGCACGCTCATTTGCTTCTGTCAGGGTCTGACGGAAGACCGGCTTGCCCCATGGCCAGTCTGATGTCTCCCTCGGACCCCATGAGCTGGATGATGATTTTGGCGCTGCATCGGAGAGCGTCTGCTGCTGATGACTCGACTGGGCTGCCACCTTCAGGTCTGCTCGTCCCACGCCCTCCTTTCTTCCCGGATGTGCATGATGAGTTGACAAAGCCATAGAGTACACATTTTACTGCCCGAAACGAGGAAGCAGACAGAGGCCATCTCCCACATCATGCCTCGCCAGTGTTCCCACATTGCCAGGAAAAAGAGAGCAGTTCCTTCACTCCATCGATCACCTAACCGGTACCCCCACATGCCTTTCTCAAGGTGGTCTGGATGTGGTCACCTCCACGCCCTCGACTGTAGACTCCGGTGGACCGGTTCTGACGAGGCCCCAGCCGGGTACGAGGAGCAAGGTAAGAGTTTTTTTCTCAGCACATCTGTTTTGGGAGGCAACTTTGCTCCCCAACATAATATTACCTGCTCCCCCCGCTGCGAAGCCCCACCTGGTCTGTCATACATGATCATCCCCTTAGTGCCTTCGGCTCGGAGCTTGGATGTGTTGCTTACGCTTATCTTTTCTGTGTCCAGTGCGTACTTATGTGGACTGCATGCAGAGCTTTAGATATTCTGAGCAGCTCTTTGTTTGCTGTGGCAGACAGCGGAAAGGGGCGCTGTCTCCAACAGAGGCTGCCCACTGGGTCGTCAACACCATGGCTAGCCTATCAGACCCAGGCCGTGTCTGCCCCCTTGCAGGTTTGAGCACACTCTACGAGTAGTGTGCCGTATTTTCTCTGCTTCTGTCATTGTATGACACAGTCTGTGCTGCTGTAAAAGTAAAACAATGTTATTTTCCCCATCTTTACCAAAGGATCCACCACTCTTTCTTGGCCACATTTTCAACCATTTTAATAAATAATACTAAAACAATTTATCGCTTTTCACAAGGAGGAAAAGAAATGCAACCTCCCATTTCAGTTTGAGTAAATGCTAAAGCTATACACATGAACTAATGAACCACACAACCACACACATATGTCTATGGAGTCTATCTGTGGGGACTTTTTATTGTATTTTTTTATATTGTTTTAAAGCAATATTCCATGTTCAATACAAGGGTTTCAGTAATCTGGGTTCCAGTAAGGCACTTACAATAATAGTGAATGGGGACCAATTTTTAAATGTTAAACTGTTTCAACAGTATGTATGTAATGTAAACATGATGTTGGTGTTATAAAATCCCTTACTAACCTTTTCTGTGTAAAGTTATAGCCAATATTACTACTATACTTCATCCGTACATTGGAAGATACATCACAGGAGGTTACCGGGGTAACCGAGACCTATGGAGCACTTACCCCAGTGCAGGGCACATTAGCACACGTACTGCTAATGTCCTCCACTGAATTTGTGAGCCAGAGGGCTAGGAGGAGGGACATCCATGGTTCACAGATCATGAATACGCATGGGAGAGAACAGAGCATGGCTTTATCTCGTGGAGGGGAAAGGCGCTGTACACAATCGGTACACCCGGCCAACTTACTTGTTATTACCTGAAAGAACACAGGACGAAACTGGCTCGATTGTAAAATCTCACAAAAGTATTGGGTGTTTAGCAGCCTGCTGCTCTTCAGATGTCTGCTAGAGAAGTGCCAGGCCAGTACCAATGAGGATGCCACACTCCTTGTGGAGTGAGCTTGAACCGCAAGGGGGTGGGCACGAACTGGGTCTGGTAGGCCAAAGCAAAGGTGTCCACGATCCAGTGTGCAAGCCTCTGTTTGGAAACAGCGTTCCTATTCTACTGTCTGCCAAAGCAGACAAAGAGCTGCTTAGAGAGTCTAAAGCTCTGCGTTCGATCCAATTAGATGCGCAAAGCACGCACCGGACACATCAACGATAAGGCTGGGTCTGTCTCCTCTGGGGACAGCACTTGCAGGCTCACCACCTGATCCCTAAAAGGGGTTGTGGGAAGCTTGGGCACATAGCCCGGTCAGGGTCTCAGGATCACATGAGAGTCTTCCAGACCGAACTCTAGGAACATTTTGCTGACAAAGAACGCTTGCAGGTCCCTGACCCTCTTGATAGAAGTGAGTGTGGTCATGGAGGGTGGTCTTCAATGAGACGGCTGACTCTAGGGGCTCAAACGGGGCTCTCTGTAAGCCTAAAAGTATCATGGCGAGGTTCCATGAGGGAAAGATGCACAGCCTAGGAGTGTTCGACATCAGGAACCTGATGTTCAGGTTGTGCTTACCGAGAGACTTATCTTCAACAGCATTGTGGTGTGCTGCTATAGAAGCCACATAGACCTTGAGAGTGGAGGAGGACAGCCACCCATCCAACTTCTCTTGCAGGAAGGAAAGCACTGACTCGATTGCGCACGCTGAGTGATCGTGTTAACCACTGCAGGCAGTAGACCAGTTTTCCGCATCCCGTCCAGGGACCAGACATGGAGATTCCAGAGGTCTGGGGGTGGGTGCCAGTGGGTGCCCCGTCCCTGAGAAAGAAGGTCCTTCCTCAGGGGAATTTGCCAGGGAGGTGCTGTCAGAAGGAGCGTGTGGTCCGAGAACCAGGTCTGGGTGGGCCAATACGGAGCCACGAGAATGACTTGCTCCTCGTCCTCTCTGACCTTGCACAGAACCTGTCTCACTGGGGGGAACGTGTATTTGTGCAGCCCCCGGGGCCAGCTGTGTCCCAGCGTGTCTGTACCGAGGGGAGCTCCCATCAGGGCATCCCAGAGCGGACAGTGGGAGAATTCCCAGGAGGCGAACAGGTCTACCTGTTAGCTGGTCCACCTGGGGGAGGAGTCTCCACTCTCCCCTGACCATCACCTGCCATGACAGAGCATTTGCTGTGGCATTGAGGTTGTCAGGGATAGGAGTGGCCCGCAGTGACCTGAGTCGCAGCTGACTCCAGAGGAGGAGATGACGGGTGAGTTGCGACATGCGACCCGAGCGCAAACCACCTTGGCGCTTTATATAAGCCACTGTCGTCATGTTGAAAAGGTGGCTGCAGGCAGGTGCGAGAGCCACGCGATGTGTGCCATGGTGCCATGCGTACCTTTGGACTCGGGTCTGGAGCCAGTGCTGTAGCGGTCTCATATGCATCAATCCGAGCTGCATGACAGCCGGTGAGAATGCTATATGCCCCAGGAGCCTCTGAAAGATCTTCAGTGGGACCGACATTTCCTGCCTGGATAAGTTCAGGCATTTCAGCACCGACTGCGCACGCTCGCATGTGAGGCACACTATCATTGACACCAAGTCTAACTCCATGCCAAGAAAAGAGATGCTCTGAACCAGGGAGAGCTTGCTCTTTTCCCAGTTGAACCGAGGTGCATGAGCTATAATCAGCCAGTTGTCAAGGTAATGCTCACTTCCCTTAATGGGACAAGGGCTGCATCTGTGACCTTCATGAAGGCGTGAGGGGACAGGGACAAGTCGAAGGTGAGGACCTTGTAGGACTGTAGGAAGGGTCTGTGTCGAGGTCAAATTGAGACGTGAAATTACACGTCCTTCAGGTCTATCGCCACGAACCACTCTTGATGACGGATGCATGTCAAAATGTGCTTTTGCGTCAGCATCTTGAACGGGAGTCTGTGCAGTGGGGGTGACTACCGTGAGCACTGGTGGTGTGAGCAGAGGAGAGAGGAAACTGCTCTTTCTTTTGATAATGTCTCCGTACTTCTGCTGGTCACCACCATCATGTATGCCATATAACTAAAGCCATCTGCACTCTTTTAGTCTTTGTCTCCCACTGCATGTTCTGAAATGCTCCTCTGACACTGGCAGTGATATCCCTGGAGTGGTATGTGGCTATCTGCTTTCCATTAAGGCACTGCAACATCGCCACACCAAAAAGGACTTGCATTGCATTAGGAATCATCTGGTTCCTTAGCTCTCTGTGTATTGGTATAGACATTATATTTGCATTAATTGTCAACCTCAATTATTTAACGGAAATTTCATATTACACACTTATGGACAGATAAATATGAAGGGTTTGGTGTGCTTTATTTTGTGTCTGTTGCAATTATCATTATTTTCACTTACCTTAGCATTATGGTGACAGCCCGTTCTGTTTCATCTAAGAAAGATTCTGCTAGGAAAGCCCACACAACAGTGTTATTGCACTTGATTCAGCTGGGCCTGTGTCTCACCTCTTTCCTCTATACTACAATAGAAAGAACACTGTACATGCTGAGTGTAGGCAATTCTTCAATTTTCAACCACCTCAGATTTCTGAATTATCTTCTTGTTCTTCTGCTGCCATGCTGTCTGAGCCCTCTGATCTACGGTCTGAGAGATGATGCTGTGAGCCCTTTATTCAAATATTTATTTTATCGATAAGGCAAAGTAAGGCCCTCTGTTAATGTGCATTAACTGTGTGGAGAATAACTGCCCAAGAATATGAGATGGGGTCAAAAAACAGTGTAAAAATTACTGTAATACAAAAAATAATTACAAATAATAATAATCAGAAATGCGTGACTTACAAGTTGCAAAAACCTTTTGATCATGACGAAAACCATATTTAAAAGCATGTTCAACTTTAAAAAGACAGTAATAGAATAAATGTTTTTTGCTCTTATTTTACAAAATATATATTTTTTTAATGTTTTAATTCCCATGTTTAAACTCAACAGGGCTGCCGCTCTCGGGCCAGCCTGCCCAGTCGGAGGTGGACGCACAGATGGCCGACTTGCTTTCCCTGGCTGCCATGAGCGTGGGCTTGGACTGGAACCCCCCATCCTGCCAAAAGCCTTCGCAGCTTGACGACTGGTACCTCAGTGCCAGGCGCCGCTCACAGCCACGCCCCCCTGTATCATTCTTCCCGGAAGTGCATGACGAGCTGACGCCGCTGTGGAGGGAACCTTTCAGTGCCCGTAACGGACCCCCTCGCTCGTCCGCTCTCACTACCCTGGATGGCGGAGTGACCCATGGGTACACGGAAGTCCCACATGTGGACAAGGCGGTTGCGATCCATCTATGCCCAGAGAATGCCCGGTACTCCCCTCTAGAGCCTGTAGGATGACTTCATCACTGACATCCAAAGCCTACAGCACTGTCGGACAGGCCGACTCCGCCCTGTATGCCATGACTCTCCTGCAGGTCCATCAAGCTAAGGCACTTAAAGATCTGCACCTGGGTAGTCACAATACTGATATGCTGCAGAAACTGCGCTCTGCCACCGACCTTTCTCTCAGAGCCACGAAGGTCACAGCGCAGGCACTCGAGCGGGCGATGGCCACCCTTGTGGTCCAGGAGCGCTACCTTTGGCTGAACATTGTTGTGATATGCAACGTTGACAAGGCTAAGTTTCTCAACGCCCCCGTCTCCCAGCTTGGCCTCTTTGGCGACACCGTCGACAAATTTGCCCAGCAGTTCTCGGCGGTGAAGAAGCAGACGGAGGTGATTTCACACATCATGCCGTGGCGCTGCCCAACCAGCACGCCCCGTGACCCGCTTGCTCGTCGAGGGCATCCCCCTGCGACCAAACAACGGCAGGCTGCTCCGCAACCTGGGCCCAGCTCTCAGTCCCAGCATCGAGCACCTCGCAGGCGGAGTATGCCCCCCTGTCTCCAGGACCCCTTCCCGGACCAAAAAAACTCAGAAGCGCTCCTGAGATGGGCAACCCAGGCAGTCGGATGTTCGCTCCAGAGATGGTACCAAGACCACTCCATACCCGGTGGACGGATGGGAGGAGAATCCTTGTTTTCCTTATTTTCATTTGCCGCACCCTCTCTGGGTTGCGGTACCCACATGTTCAATAAAAGAGTGATTTCCCCACACCCTGTGTCATCTCATGGCACACCGGATGCAGCTCCCTGGCAGGCCAGTGCTGACAAGTTCCGAAAGCACCTCCTTAGGACCTCTTCCTCAGTCTCTAACCAAGGTAAGTGCTTTCAGTCTTTTCTCAGCACCCAAGCCTCGGGACGCTCTTTTGCCTCGCGACGCATTATTACCTGCTCCCCCCGTCGCGAAGCCCCGCCCGGTACATCAAAAACGATCGTCCCGTTAGTGCCCCTCGCATGTAGTTTGGATGCGTGGCTCTCACTTCCCAATCCATTGCGCTGGTTGGCCAGGACCATTCGACTCTCCTACGTGATCCAGATCGCCTGGCTCCCGCATCGTTTCAGCTGTATTCACTCCACTCTTGTGCACGGCCAACAAGCCAGTGCCTTACGAGCAGAGATCTCCACCCTGCTCCTCAAAGATGCGATAGAGCCCGTCCATCCAGCTGAGATGAAGAAGGGTTTCTACAGCCCTTACTTCATCGTACCCAAGAAAAGAGGCGGGTTGAGACCAATCTTGGACCTGCGAGTTCTCAACCGGGCTTTGTACAGATTCCCATTCAAAATGCTCACGCAGAAACAGATTCTCACCTGCGTTCGACAGCTAGATTGGTTTGCGGCGGTAGACCTGAAGGATGCGATTTTTGTAAAAATTGCTGTGTGAAATCTTATTGATAAAGGATGATTAGCCTTGTAGTATTATACTTGCAGAAGAACTGAAACAACAGGATTTTAAACCTTTGCAATTCTGGAATTCTTCACCGTCATAAATCAAATGGCCCAGGCATCCTCATTGGTCAGAAAGGCCCCTCCGCAACCTGACCTCCTGATCTTCCACACAGAGTTAAAGCAGACTTCTCTTTTGTAAGGTTACAAGGTCCATCAGATGTGCAAATTGGTGTTCTTCCCGCGGTGCGCAGTCATGTCAGTGCTCTCATTCTTGCAGGAATACATAGCCGTAGTGCACAGCATGACGCAGTGGATGGTAAGTCCCTAGGGAAACCCGACCTGTTCATCAGGTTACTCAGAGGCGCCCGGAGGCTTAATCCTCCCAGGCCATGCCTCTTCCCCTCATGGGATCTCTCCGTGGTCCTCTTAGGTCTTCGGAGAGCCCCATTTGAGCCAGATAAGCTGAAAGCCTTCTCATTAAAGATGGCCCTCCTGATTACGCTCACCTCCATTAAGAGGGTGGGGGACCTGCAAGTGTTCTCTGTCAGCGACTCTTGCCTGGAGTTCGGTCCGGCAGATTCTCACGTGATCCTGATACCCCGACTGGGCTATTTGCCCAAGGTTCCCACGACCCCCTTCAGGGATGAGGTGGTGAACCTGCAAGTGCTGCCCCGGGAGGAGGAAGACCCAGCCCTGTCGTTGATGTGTCCAGTTCGTGCTTTGTGCACCTACTTGGATCACACGTAGAGCTTTAGATGATCTTAGCAGCTCTTTGTCTGCTTTGGTGGACAGCGGAAAGGGAACGCTGTCTCTAAACAGAGGCTTGCCCACTGGATCGTGGATGCCATTGCATTGGCCTACCAGACCCAGGCCATGCCCGCCCCCTTGCAGGTTTTAGCACACTCTACAAGGAGTGTGGCGTCCTCATGGGCACTGGCCAATGGCACCTCTCTAGTAGACATCTGCAGAGCAACGGGCTGGGCAACACCCAATATCTTTGTGAAATTTTACAATCTCTGGGTTGAGCCGGTTTCGTCTTGTGATCTTTCAGGTACCAACAGGTAGAGTAATAAGGAACAGCTGGCCAGGTGTATCACTTGCATATAGTGCCTTTCTTCTCCCCTGAGCCGAAAACTTGCGCTTTTACCCCCAGTCGAGTTCACAAAGTCCTGGACCCTGGATGTCATTCCTCCCTAGCCCTATGGTTCACAAACTCGGCAGAGGAGTTTGCAGCCAACCCCACTATGGGTATGATATGCTCTGTACTGAGATTGGTCCTCCATGGGTGCAGTTTACTCCGGTAACCCCTAGGATGTATATTCTGCAGTATGGGCTCCCTGTCAGCGGACCCGCGTCTACCTTGGGCATAGCTCTCTCTGCCCCCGGTCGCTGTGTTTGTAGAGCCTCCCCCATTCGTGGTTGGACCTACCATCGTGCCTCTTCCATGTGCCATATTGCCACATGTTGACCTCCCCATTTGGGTAGGATGTGGTCTCTGCAGGGTCTTTTCCCCCTGAAAGCATATGATAGTGTAGATGGCCCCAGCCGAATCTAATATCTATGGAGAGAAAACATAGAGAGAAAAGGCAGCGGCTGGCGCAGCCTGCTCCCATGCTAGTTACGTCGCTTCCCCCCGTATATATAGAACTGGATCGCTGAAGGTGAAGCCAACGGATGTGTTCGAGTGGCCATCTTGGTATGCCCAAATTCTCATAGATCATCATTGACTGACAGGCGAAAACACCTCCGTTTAACCGTCTCCAACCTATGGATACAACAGTTGCATTTCGCTCTCTAGTGACGATCAGGTTTAATTACGAGGGAGAAGATATACGCTGATCGTGATGTCAGATCATTCACCTGCCCCTGTGTTCAGTCTATCAGTGCAGAACAACAATCATCAAAGGCATTAGCAAAACTGTCCACAAGTTGTAATGCAAGTAGGAAAAGCTGTAATATCTGCTTTTTTAGGGTGAGAATATGTCCTTACCCCCAAAAGGGACTTTAAAAAGTCTGATAGAGATTTTAGAATTGCTTTAAATGCCCGGGATTTGCTTGTTTTCATAATTAAGAGCTCTCTGTAGTCATACATACAGTCAGGTCCATAAATATTGGGACATCAACACAATTCTAATCTTTTTGGCTCTATACACCACCACAATGGATTTGAAATGAAACAAACAAGATGTGCTTTAACTGCAGACTTTCAGCTTTAATTTGAGGGTATTTACATCCAAATCAGGTGAACGGTGTAGGAATTACAACAGTTTGTATATGTGCCTCCCACTTTTTAAGGGACCAAAAGTAATGGGACAGATTAACAATCATAAATCAAACTTTCACTTTTTAATACTTGGTGGCAAATCCTTTGCAGTCAATTACAGCCTGAAGTCTGGAACGCATAGACATCACCAGACGCTGGGTTTCATCCCTGGCGATGCTCTGCCAGGCCTCTACTGCAACTGTCTTCAGTTCCTGCTTGTTCTTGGGGAATTTTCCCTTCAGTTTTGTCTTCAGCAAGTGAAATGCATGCTCAATCGGATTCAGGTCAGGTGATTGACTTGGCCATTGCATAACATTCCACTTCTTTCCCTTAAAAAACTCTTTGGTTGCTTTCGCAGTATGCTTCGGGTCATTGTCCATCTGTACTGTGAAGCGCAGTCCAATGAGTTCTGAAGCATTTGGCTGAATATGAGCAGATAATATTGCCCGAAACACTTCAGAATTCATCCTGCTGCTTTTTATCAATAAATACAAGAGAACCAGTTCCATTGGCAGCCATACATGCCCACGCCATGACACTACCACCACCATGCTTCACTGATTAGGTGGTATGCTTTGGATCATGAGCAGTTACTTTCCTTCTCCATACTCTTCTCTTCCCATCACTCTGGTACAAGTTGATCTTTGTCTCATCTGTCCATAGGATGTTGTTCCAGAACTGTGAAGGCTTTTTTAGATGTTGTTTGGCAAACTCTAATCTGGCCTTCTTGTTTTTGAGGCTCACCAATGGTTTACATCTTGTGGTGAACCCTCTGTATTCACTCTGATGAAGTCTTCTCTTGATTGTTGATTTTTACACACATACACCTACCTCCTGCAGAGTGTTCTTGATTTGGCCAACTGTTGTGAAGGGTGTTTTCTTCACTAGGGAAAGAATTCTTCGGTCATCCACAACAGTTGTTTTCCGTGGTCTTCCGGGTCTTTTGGTGTTGCTGAGCTCACCGGTGCGTTCTTTCTTTTTAAGAATGTTCCAAACAGTTGATTTGGTCACACCTAATGTTTTTTCTATCTCTCTGATGGGTTTGTTTTGATTTTTCAGCCTAATGATGGCTTGCTTCACTGATAGTGACAGCTCTTTGGATCTCATATTGAGAGTTGACAGCAACAGAATCCAAATGCAAATAGCACAATGTCAATGAACTCTGGACCTTTTATATGCTCCTTGTTAATGGGATAATGAGGGAATAACACACACCTGGCCATGGAACAGCTGAGCAGCCAATTGTCCCATTACTTTTGGTCCCTTAAAAAGTGGGAGGCACATACGTATACAAACTGTTGTAATTCCTACACCGTTCACCTGATTTTGATGTAAATACCCTCAAATTAAAGCTGAAAGTCTGCAGTTAAAGCACATCTTGTTTGTTTCATTTCAAATCCATTGTGGTGGTGTATAGAGCCAAAAAGATTAGAATTGTGTCGATGTCCCAATATTTATGGACCTGACTGTATATTAACATACTTTTCAGAAGGTCGACATTTCTATATTATAAATTCTTTATTCTAATATTTTGAGATACTGGATTTTTGATTTCCATGAGCTGTAAATCATCAAGATTACAACAAAAAAAGGCTTGAAATATTTAACTTTATGTGTAATTAATCTAGAATATATGAAAGTTGTATGAAAAAGTATGAACAACAATTTCCTTCGAGAGAAGACAAAGTCTTTCTAGCAAGTCGGCCATCTTTGGAATGCTCTCGGGAGGCTATTTCCAGTTATGCCAGTGCAGCTCCTATCTAATTGAATGGGAAAAGATCAAAATCTCCAAAATGGTTGGTCAAGATTTCGATCAAAGGACATATTTTTAATCAGCAGTAAAATCTGACAACATGGTATCATAAATTGTGCTTCTTTATCTCAGATTACATTTAAAAAAATAAAAAATTCTTGTCTTGTTCTGTATTGCTAATGTGCATACACTTTGTCAAGTTTATTGACAGGCGATGTCTGAATTTAAAAGGCGATTGGCTCTTTTACCAGTAAGGTGGTACTTCATTTTTACATCCATTGATCGTTGGCTGCTATTGGACATTGGGCATTCCAATTTCCCCCATTCATTTTAATAGAAGTGGCCCATCTCTGCTAAATAATCTCTGGTGAAGCCTGATTAAATCGCACAACTGAATTACACATTCGGCGCCGTCTCAGTGCTCTGGCTCAGTGGATCTACCTCTGGAGCATGCTGGTGTGTGTACTGCAGTGGTTCACGCAAAACCACGTTTCATTTTCCCTGTGAAAATGCACATGTCAGATATGAGAAGCATATTTACTGCTTATAAAGAACTAAATGCAACACGAATACAATAAACTTTGCTTCGGCTGCAGCCACCCACCAAAGTGAATGGTATGAGTGATGGGGATACACGCCACTGTAGATTTCTACACGCATTTGGTGGGTGTTAATTTCAAGTCCTGCAGAAATTTAAGCTTAGTGGTAGTTCTGTCTGGAAGACTTTTAATATAATTACACCATTCATTCAATTCAGGTCATTCATTGCTTGTCATTTCATTACAGTCATGAGAGTTTGGGCACAAAAAAATTATTTGTTCCAAAAGTTTCATAAATATACATGTCTTTGTCTTTAGGTTTTGGGATATTTATTAGTTTTATGGTTTGGTTTCAGCAGCAAGTCACCATCTTTATTGAGTTCTTTTTTTATGCTCATTGTTTTCACTCTCTGGCATGTGAGTGGACCACACAATAATGTTACATGCTATGCCTTCACTTTTCAAGCAACAATCGCTTCATATTTGGATTATACTGGACATTGTTTGGTTTTACTCACCTTGATGTTCATGCTCAGCGGCAATGTTTCATTTGACATGAGTGCTCTATGTAAACAGATATTAGTGGTATATACACCAGTCTGGTTGTCTTCATTATGTTAAGATGATGCTTCTTGTGTTTTGCTAGGCTCCTATCGCACATAAATCACAAAGATTTTCTTGATTTACTTCATCTGTTGCTGTGTGCCTTCTGACACCTAGTGGTAGGCTATTGAGCAACAACATCAAATATGGTGACAAATAGAGCTGTTGGAAAAAATCATTTTTGATACACTGAGGTGTGGAGATGGTGAATCTGCAGGAGATTACGTATACAGATCAGCCATCAGCATGGACATGAATGGAGTTCCCTGGTCCTTCAGGTTATCCTTCAGAACCCCCACCCTGGTGATAAGTTGAAACAACTCCTTTGCATTGGCTTTAGAAGTCACTGCTTTGGGATATCGGGTGGCATAAACACCAGGATGTATTCATGACCCCGGGCAGACTTAGGCATCAGCCCTACGATGTCCATACCAATACGATCGAAAGGCACCTCGATGATGGGCAGGGGAACGAAGGGGTTTGGTGGCGGTCGTTGTGGTGTGATGCGTTTACAGGTTTCGCACCATTGGCTGTACCTCTTTATATCACCATAGAGCCCCTTGGCCAACGGAACCGGTCACTAATCCTCTGTACCTTGTTCAGTGCACCCAAGTGTCCCGCCATTGGGTGGGAGTATGTGTGGCAGCTCTATGATTTTACAGGGGGAGTGTAAACTGAACCACAGATTTACACCTCTAACATGCTCGACTACGCCACCCCAGAGGCAACATTACCAGAGAATCGCCTTTCAGAATGAGTTAAAGCACACAGGTTCGGTTACGGCTGAGTCAGGATCAGAAACAGAGGCGTAGTACAAAAAATATAATTTTATTAACAAATATTGAACAGCATGTACCAATAGTCAAGTAAAATTAGGGATATCACACACACACACACACACACACACACACACACACACACACACGCACACACACACACACAGCTACACCTGCTCCAGGGCTGGGAACCACTTGCCTATCCTCAAGAAACCACGGCAACCACACGTGCACTCACACTGCACCCCAAATGTGAACCACCGCATGCGGAAGAGGAGACCGCCACCAACAGAGAGGAAGGCTCGTCCACACACACACACACACACACTTAGATCTGGGTCCCCGACCCCCTGGAGAGAGAGCAAAAATACCAGTTAAACATACACACGTATTTTCCTAAAACTTGGTCCTCCAAAGAAAAAAACATGCAATCATAATTCACAACTAAGTAAATGCACAAACTGGGTCAAAGCTAAATTACTTAATGAACAATTTAAAATACTGGATCAGCAGTATTTACCCAGACACAAACAAACTCAAATAACCCACGAGACAATAATAATAACAACAATAACACGACCGTGTTGACAGAAGAAAAGACAAAAAAAAAGAAAAATACACATTCAAGGCCAACCAAACTCAGGATGTTAAATAGACAGGGTCACAGAAATTGGCTAGCACAAATAATAAAGAAAATAGATGCACAAGAATGAATCAACCATTTCAATTGTACCAGATTTCATTCATGGACATCATAAAGAACCAGAAATAAAGAAATAAAAGGACACATTAAAACACAAAAAGACTTTCCATCTTGACATTGGCTAGTGAATGGTCAAACTGTTTCGTGGATTTGTGGAGGAAAGAAAGTTAGGTTGCCGAATCTGCGACACACCAGGCGGCCACCCCAGCAGACGTTTAAAAGTGTCCAGCTTCGGAACTCGCACGTAATATCGGCAAACGCCACACCACAGCACGCGAGCACTGATCACAGGCAAGGCGCCGTCGATCTGACGATCTACAGCACCCTGCTGAGTGAGATTCAGCACGCTTCGAGCGTCGTCATGCGAGGATGCATCCGCCAAATCCCAGACAATCAGAACAGCAACAAAGAAAGCAGCACTAAAGACAGAGAGCAGCCACAATCAGAAAGCCCACTGCAACGTCTTGCACTCGGTTTAAACTTGCGGTACACCGATGATTCAACTCAGAACACTAAAACATCTTATTGCAATGCACGTCGCTATACTGTGTCACCGGAGTCCTCAGTCCACACTGACAAAACACTTCCGTAACACGCCGGCAATGGATAACGTCACTCGTGACGATGAGACGCACATCCCAAAGACGCTACCGCGCTGCTTTTATAGTCCAACTAAATCATGCGAAATAGACCCGCCCTGTCATTATGCCAACGGCAATTACTAACAACGGCTACAATCTACCCCCCTATTGTCGTCGTCGTCCCGACGAGGATCCAACCTCCCAAATGTACCATCTGATGACAAATCTAACACCAAGGCCTAAATACGGCTCCGATGGAGTTGGATGCTGATGCAAGAGGACTACTAGCTCTTACCTCCCTTCCTACCGCTTGCGGCAAGTGATGCACATTAGGATGTCGTCCTGCCCCCATTCGTCTTGTTCTACGCAGGGTTACCTCAGGCTGGTCATCTGGACCTCCTTCGGTAGGTCCAGGTACCGGAACAGGACTCGTGCCACCATCACTGACCTCAACCTCTGCTGAATCAACTGTACCGGGAACATCTACCGGCCTCAAAGGAGACCTACTCAAAGCAACCCCCTGATCTACTGTGGGAACTTCTGATACCACATAAACCAGGTCTCCCTCTATTGGCTCCTCCGCCTCGATTGCTACCGCAACTGGCGATTCAACCTGAACCTCAGGGAGGTCGAGTGCCACCTCTCCCTGGGCTCTGGGTTTCAAAGATGAACGATGGACGTGCCGTATCTTCTCCCGATCCTGCTCTGGAGCTATCGTATACACAGATCCACCCACCGGTGGAGCCTTAACAACCCGATATAAGGTGGAACTCCACAGATCATGTATCTTATGACGACCCCGGACCCCGTGATCACGCAGGTAAACCAACTGACCTTCATACAACGGCAGTTCCTTGACCCGCCGATCATGTGTAACCTTACGCCGGTTTGCGGCCACCTGCAGCCTCTCTCGTGCACCCTCAAAAGCAACCCTTAAACGTGCCTGATGCTCCTCAACCCACTGATGTACTCCACCTGCAACTGGCTCTTGTGCTCTACCGAGCAAAAAGTCAATGGGCAACCTGGGCTCTTGCCCAAACATGAGAAAATATGGGGACTCTCCCGTGGCCTGATGCGGAGTAGTATTATAACAAAACAGAACTTGCAGTAAACAAGATGCCCAATCTCTCTTTCTCTCAGGGGACAAAGTTCGCAGCAAGTTGTGTAATGTTCGAATGAACCTCTCACATTGACCGTTGCCGGCCGGATGGTAGGGAGTGCTGCGAGACTTACTCACCTGATATAGACTACACAACTGCTGTATTAACTGAGATTCAAAGTTGCGGCCCTGGTCGGAATGAATCCGGCCAGGGACCCCAAATCTGAAAAACCACTCATTTACCAAAACACGGGCCACGGTCTCGGCCTGCTGGTACTTAGTGGGCACAGCCACAGTAAATTTACTGAACACGTCAGTCATCACCATCACATTCTCCTGTCCCGAACGAGATGGCTCCAAGATGGTGAAATCAATAGCCACAATCTCGTTCGGGCGGGAAGCCAACAGATGCCCCATGTAACTCCTTGCAATCGGTGCCACATCCTTGGCCAGTTGACACCGCTCACACTCTTGCACCCAACGAGCTACATCGGCCGACATACCGGGCCAGTAGCACCGCTGCCGCACCAGCTCGAGGGTGCGTTCCGTCCCCTGATGACCATGGTGTTGGTGCAACTGAACCAGCACTTCTGATTGCAGTGCCACCGGCAACACCAATTGAAATATTACCTCTCCTCCATCTGGACGGAAGATTTTATGATGTAGTAGACCTTCCCGCTCACTCAGTCGGTCCCATTGTCGAAGCAGCATCATGACAGGTTTAGCCAACTGTCGCCACTCTCTAGGCTCTGGACGTTGCTCTTGCTGCCAGAACCTCCTCACTTCCCCTATAACCGGGTCTGCCGCCTGCAAAGCAATAAGATCGGATACGGAACGGCTAGGCCACGCCTGTATAGCCCCCTGCGTTGCGGCCCCTCCTGACTCTAAAACCGCAACTCGCCTTAACAGCTCTGGAACGTCAGACCCCAAGGAGTAGCTACCTTTTCCTTCTGATCCAACCCCACATAACCGAGAAAGAGCGTCGGCATTCTGATTGGTCTTACCTGACCGGTAGTGAATCTCGAAATCGAATGCTGCTAACTCAGCGGCCCACCTTTGCTCGGTGGCCCCAAGCTTAGCTGTCGCCAGGTGACTAAGCGGGTTGTTATCCGTACGTACCAGGCACTTATGGCCGAGCAAATACTCCCTGAACTTCTCACCCATAGCCCACTTGAGGGCCAAAAACTCCAAACGCATGGAACTGTAAGTAGCGGAATTACGCTCAGGTGGCCTGAGGCTTCGGCTCGCATAAGCGACGGGTCTAACTTTACCATCAAATTCCTGCGAAAGTACTGCTCCCAGTCCCACGTGACTGGCATCGACCTCTAAGATAAAGGGCCGGATAAAATCCGCATAAGCCAACACTGGCGCTGTAGTAAGAACCTGTTTCAAAGCTTAGAACGCTTCCTCGCACTGCTCTGACCACACCGCGGTTATTTTCTGACCTCGCTTACTAGACTTACCTCCCGTTAACATAGCCACCACTTGGTGTAACGGGGCTGCCAACTTGGCAAACCCCTCTACGAAACGCCTGTAATAGCTGACAAAACCCAAAAACGTTCGAAGCTCTAACACGGTCGTAGGACGAGGCCACTGGGCTACAGCTTCAATCTTCTTTGGGTCGGTTGCCACCCCCCGAGAAGAAATCACATGACCTAAGTAACTCACTTCCTCTTGGAAGAACGCACATTTCTCCAACTTTACCTTAAGTCCCTCTGCTTTCAACTGACCCAACACTACCCCGAGTCGCTGGAGATGTTGCTGCACGGATGATGAGAATACGATAATGTCGTCGAGATATAACAAAACCGACTGATGCCTTTGGTCCCCAAAAAGTCGTTCCATCAAACGCTGGAACGTACTGGGCGCATTACATAGGCCAAACGGCATCCGATTCCATTCAAAGAGCCCGAATGGTGTACAAAAGGCAGTCTTCGGACGATCAAGCTCGGACACTGGAACCTGGTTGTAACCGCTGGTCAGGTCTAACGTAGAAAACCAACGGGCACCGGCTAAGGAGTCCAACGTTTCTTCAATCCGAGGTAACGGGAAAGCATCTTTGCGGGTCTTGGCGTTGAGTTGGCGGTAGTCAACACACATACGGAGGCTGCCGTCCTTTTTCCTAACTAATACGATTGGAGAGGCGTAGGGGCTGCAACTCTCCCGAATAATCTGTGCGTCGAGCAACTGACTAATATGCGTTTTTACCAGCTCATATTCTGATGGTGGAATACGCCTATACCGCTGTCGGACCGGAATATCGTCGCTAAGAGGGATCTCATGTGACAAAAGATTAGTACAACCTACATCTCCTTCATGGGTGGAAAACACATCTTGAAACTCCCGAAGTAACGATCTGACCTGCTCTCGTTCCGCTGCGGTTAATGCACCCAACTCAACAGATTCAATCTGTTCTGGTATTACTGTGGCGGAGACACTACATGATGCTGCCTGGGTGCTCGCTATAGGAACCTCCGTTAACCCGTCGGGTAGGTCCACCAAATACACCTCTCGCAGTGTACCTACTATAGTAGCGGGGTAAAGCACTACATCAACAGTCCCCACATTCACCACCGGTACATAAAAGGTACCCCCAGTTACTCGCACCAGCGACGAAAAGGCCAATAAGCCTGCAGGCAAGCCTATCTCTGGAGGCTCAAAAAGTACTGTACTACCTGTATACTGGGTAGAACACGTAGCTGCTACAAATTTGATAGTGCCGGCTGTAATACGACATGTACCACGTCCTCGTACTCTCACCTTACTGCCCTGTTCAGCAGTACGAATGACCCGTTGGCATTCTTGGAAGGCATGGATAATCGTAGCATCCTGCTTTACTGACGGTAGGGTATATAACATCGACCCATAGTGTCCGAAAAGGCCCTGGTAACAACGACTGAGCACATTCATTCCTAGAATACCCGGGGTATCGGAGTTACCCCCGGGGGGATCTCGGACCACTAGCACGCCGCATCCCTGGACAAGATTACCGCAGAGTTCAATATCCACCTCCCAGTAGCCAATATAGGGAATCTCCAGCCCATTAGCTGCTCTGAGCTGCAGCCAATGGCACGACTGTAAACGATCCTGGCCCCATGGTTCAAACCTAAGCCGAAAACAGCTCTCGGTAATGGTTGACACCATGGACCCAGTATCGATCAGACAAGGCACAGGAATTCCCCAACCTTAACAACTAAGTGTGGACATGAGGACACCAAATGGGACACAAGTTGCTTATCATTAAAAACACGCAAGCCACGAGTTTCCCCTACCGGACTGTGGCTTCGCAGCCCGGTGGGAATTAGTTTTCCGGCGGTTGAGTGCTGGACGCTGGCCTAAATCCACCAGAATCGGAAGCAAATGCCGGTGGCAAAGGGCGAGGGGGCTGTCGTTCACCATCACAATTTCGGGCAATATGACCGGATCGTTGGCATCTCCTACAAATTACGGTATTTGAACGAGGAGAGCGATCGCGTACGTGCACATTTTGATTACGGGACACAGCTCGAGTGAGTTGATCAATCTGACGTTGCTGCTGATGCAGCAATTCCCGCAGTTCAGCAAACTCACCCGACCGAACCCCATGATCCAAATCGGACCCTCCCCGAACACCATATTGAATGCCACTTATTAACGGTACCGATTGACTCCTACCCCTCGTACCACCCGGCATTCCCTCCCGTTCCCAGCGAATGGCCTCGGATCGCATATCCAACAACGTTACAGTGGGCTGTCGACGAACCAATTGTTTCAGTTCCCGACGGAGTGTATTATCAGACACATATTCAACAAATTGATCACGTACGACGATATCAGCATTGGGAATGGCGTGTGGAGCTTGACTTTTCACTTTATCCAACAAGCTCATCAGACCCAGGGAGAACTCTAGTAATGTTTCTCCCTCACGTTGCCGGCGAGAAAAGAAAGCCTCCAGCAACGCAACGTATGAATCCGCACACCCATACACTTCGCGAAGAGCAGAAATGATCTTGTCAGGATCACTCCTGTCCGCAAGAGAACGATACTTAATTTCGTCACGGGCCTCTCCTTCCAAATTATCATATATGAAGAAGGCCCGTTCGGTACGTGACATACTACGAGTGCACATGCATGCTTGGACCTCTTCGACCCACTCATCGATGTTAACACCAGTCCTACCATTAAATCTTGGACAGCGTCGTTCTCTTGGAACAAACACGAATCGTTCTGATGCACCGTCACTCCTATCAGCCAACTGAGGCGTAACCGGTTGTGTCGCACTAGTAGAGGCAGCGGCAGGCTCACGGGAATCAATCGAAACTCGCTCCTGCCGCAGCCTCTCATTATCTGCCCGTAATTGAGCCACTAAATCTTGCATTTCCCGCAGCTCATCCTCCATGATGAAACACAAAAAAAGAAATCACTTACCCAAACGGAATGACCAATAAAACAGCCACCACTGTTCTAAAGAGAGAGGAAAGAAAAAAAGAAAAAGGGAGAAGAAAACACCAATGTCTCAATCTCCTAACTAACAGCCGTATCCTGCCGACTACGCCAGATTGTGGCAGCTCTATGATTTTACAGGGGGAGTGTAAACTGAACCACAGATTTACACCTCTAACATGCTCGACTATGCCACCCCAGAGGCAACATTACCAGAGAATCGCCTTTCAGAATGAGTTAAAGCACACAGGTTCGGTTACGGCTGAGTCAGGATCAGAAACAGAGGCGTAGTACAAAAAATATAATTTTATTAACAAATATTGAACAGCATGTACAAATAGTCAAGTAAAATTAGGGATATCACACACACACACACACACACACACACACACACACACGCACACACACACACACAGCTACACCTGCTCCAGGGCTGGGAACCACTTGCCTATCCTCAAGAAACCACGGCAACCACACGTGCACTCACACTGCACCCCAAATGTGAACCACTGCACGCGGAAGAGGAGACCGCCACCAACAGAGAGGAAGGCTCGTCCACACACACACACACACTTAGATCTGGGTCCCCGACCCCCTGGAGAGAGAGCAAAAATACCAGTTAAACATACACACGTAATTTCCTAAAACTTGGTCCTCCAAAGAAAAAAACATGCAATCATAATTCACAACTAAGTAAATGCACAAACTGGGTCAAAGCTAAATTACTTAATGAACAATTTAAAATACTGGATCAGCAGTATTTACCCAGACACAAACAAACTCAAATAACCCACGAGACAATAATAATAACAACAATAACACGACCGTGTTGACAGAAGAAAAGACAAAAAAAAGAAAAATACACATTCAAGGCCAACCAAACTCAGGATGTTAAATAGACAGGGTCACAGAAATTGGGTAGCACAAATAATAAAGAAAATAGATGCACAAGAATGAATCAACCATTTCAATTGTACCAGATTTCATTCATGGACATCATAAAGAACCAGAAATAAAGAAATAAAAGGAAACATTAAAACACAAAAAGACTTTCCATCTTGACATTGGCTAGTGAATGGTCAAACCGTTTCGTGGATTTGTGGAGGAAAGAAAGTTAGGTTGCCGAATCTGCGACACACCAGGCGGCCACCCCAGCAGACGTTTAAAAGTGTCCAGCTTCGGAACTCGCACGTAATATCGGCAAACGCCACACCACAGCACGCGAGCACTGATCACAGGCAAGGCGCCATCGATCTGACGATCTACAGCACCCTGCTGAGTGAGATTCAGCACGCTTCGAGTGTCGTCATGCGAGGATGCATCCGCCAAATCCCAGACAATCAGAACAGCAACAAAGAAAGCAGCACTAACGACAGAGAGCAGCCACAATCAGAAAGCCCACTGCAACGTCTTGCACTCGGTTTAAACTTGCGGTACACCGATGATTCAACTCAGAACACTAAAACATCTTATTGCAACGCACGTCGCTATACTGTGTCACCGGAGTCCTCAGTCCACACTGACAAAACACTTCCGTAACACGCCGGCAATGGATAACGTCACTCGTGACGATGAGACGCACATCCCAAAGACGCTACCGCGCTGCTTTTATAGTCCAACTAAATCATGCGAAATAGACCCGCCCTGTCATTATGCCAACGGCAATTACTAACAACGGCTACATATGCTAACGTGACAATAGCCTCCATTTTTGACCAACTGCTTTTTTTCACCCCACCTGTTGGCCACAGAGTATAACATTTCTTGGTTTATGATAAAATGCGGGGAAGGGAGGGGTCCGTATTGTTGTGGAATTCCGTTGATGACTTTCACTTGGGCCCAACAGTGTTTCAGTCGGTCATCCTCTTATTGTTCCTTTACAAAGGACCCACCAAGTTGTACCTGCTGAAACAGTTCAGAAAACACTGTTAGGAGTTGAAACTTACCTTCCCGCTCACTGTCTGTGGCCAGCATCATCGGCAATGCTCTTCATGGTCTTTTGCACTGTGTTCGGGCCACTGGGGTTGCTGTAGAGGCAAGCAGGCAGTCGAACCCTGGCTAGTCTCGACCCAGCAGCAGAGGGACCAGAAGGTCAGGAAGTAGCCCCAGCTCTATCGCCCAGGACCCTGGATCAGCAAAACAACAGCTTTGGTAGAAGGGACACATCAGGTGTCTCTGTGGACACATGTTACCGGAATCTTGCTAGCTTTTGTTGACAACACCAGGATGGGCTGGGCAAGACTGATCTTGTCAGAGTCTAATACCGCCTGTACTCACCTTCTGTCAAATATCACTTCCCATATTGGAGCGTTTCGGGGTTTAGAGCAGTGTAGAGCACATCTAGTCATCCAAGCACATTAAGCTGTAGGATTCAAGTCCATATGGGCGACGCTGACGTATGCATGGCTGAACAACCTAAGACCTACTAAGGCACAAATCTGATGGGACTCTTGAGCTAGCCTGGTGGCTTACTCTGTATTTTTTACACTGGAGACTCCATCAGCCTTTTAGAAATCTCTCAGAATTAATTATGAACCTAGGGGATGTAGATGCTCACATTCTCTCGTGAGATGCTTTAACCTATAGTTGGCACACCTAGTGTAGAAATGTACTTTCATGCAGAATGTTTGTGAGATTAAATCACCATTTTCCTTCCATAGAAAATGAAGGTAGTCTCTTTTGGCTTCATAAATGTGAAACTGATGCGACATCCTTTAGATATCACACACCAGGGAAACAGGGAGTTATCTGAACCATAAAATTACAACAGTCAATTTCAAATTTTAGATGCTGGAGCCTGACAATGACAAATGGTTTATTATCAGGAAGGCAAGGTATCTGCTTGAAGGAAAGGGGCATTTCCAAATGACCGCCCTGTTCTTTCTGATGCATTCTCATAATTTGTTCAAGAACACAATGTCCTCTTGAGATACCACCTTAGCACTTTCGCTAGCAACTTTGAAATCAGATTCTATTACCTTGATGACTTCTGCAGCTGTTACAGGATAGACCTCTTTAATAGTTACTCTGTGACACTTTTTAATACCACTTTGTGACTCTTGGTGTGTCAATGAGTGACCTACAGTGCTCTATTCAAGATCTGTACAAACAGCATAGGGTTTATTGTCTGACCCAAGGATCTTTTCTCTTGGTGTTTTACTCTTGAGTCTCAATCAGTACTATCATATCTTGATTATTCCCATGGGCAGCAGCCAAGTCTGGTAGCTTGCTGACAAGTTTTCACAGTAATTCAGAATTCAATCCCTTTCAAATAAAGCATGGCTTCCTTAAATGCAGTTCTTCAGCGTCTTTTGTTTGGTTTCTGGATCAAAGTTTTCATTTTAAATTGAGTCTTTCTCTGAAACCTCTCTGTATAGTGAATGGCTGGCCAAAAAGACATCAAGTCCTTTCCATATATCTTTGTAGGCTTCCTCATCATTTCTGTAAAAGATGACTTCAAGGGTCTTTCAAGCTGGACCACTGACATGCTACTTTAAATAAAGCAAATTATCTGCTGAAGAAATGTGCTTTCAGTCAATGAATGATTGGAATGAAGCTTTCATTCAATTAAATGAATGGGGTCACTATAGAAGGCTGCTGGCTCTGGCATTGGATGTCTGTTCAGTGCTATACTATCTTGAACAGCTTGGGTGAAGGACAAATCTGCTTGAGGAGGTGGAGACAGGTATGGTATGGGGTGAGCAAATGATGAGGGACTTTTTTTATGGTAAACTTTCCCTTTGTCAAGTTTATTTTAATGTCTACCTTGGCAAATAATAACACTATAGAACTGTAAGTGTACGTAAATATTTACAGACACGCAATTCAAATTGTCAGTGCTTTGAATTTTAGATAATTAACATGGTTACAGATCCAATGAAAACATGTGCAGCAATGAAATGCTCAGGAAGCAATGAAGGTTGAGTAATTACATATTGTATTTACATTATTACATGCAATTTACTGTAAGAAGTGCCATTTTTCCATTTGCAAATTATATAATCAGCATACTTGCATAGATTCTCGGGGGTTGAATGACATAACGGTGAATAACCGTTATCCTTGGCCATTGTTGTCCTCTGCCTTCGAACTTTTGCAGGGAGTGTCCGTCTTTACGAAGTTGGACCTACGCAATGCTTATCACCTGGTCCACCCAAGGAACCAGGTCTCTCTTCCCTCCATCAAAGACATTTACAAAAAACACTGTATCCGCAAAGCAACCAGCATTGTGGACGACCCCACACACCCCTCACACAAACTCTTTACCCTCCTCCCATCTGGCAAGAGGTACCGAAGCATTCGGGCCCTCACGGCCAGACTGTGTAACAGCTTCTTCCCCCAAGCCATCAGACTTCTCAATACTCAGAGACTGGTTTGACACACACGTGTCCTGAGTTGCACTTTAATAACTGTCACTTTATAACTGTCTGCTACCTCAATAACTGCTATGTGCATAGAACATTATCTCATAGTATGTTATGTTTACATTTTTAGAAACTGTCATCTTTTTGCACTACTGAGTACTGGTCGGCGCTGCACTGTCTACTGTCCTGTTCATTGTCAGTAATTTGTTGTACTGTCCTGTACTTTTTGCACATGTTTGCACGTGCACTTTGTATAGGTATATATAGGTAGTTTATATAGGTATTTTATTTCGTTGTGTAGTCTCATGTGGTCCTATGTTGGTCCTTTGTTGTTTTTATGTAGCACCATGGTCCTGGAGGAACGTTGTCTCGTTTTGCTGTGTACTGTACTAACTGTATATGGTTGAAACGACAATAAAAACCACTTGACTTGACCACTTGACTTGAATGAGTGGAAGATGGCCTTTATCACCCATAGGGGGCACTCTAAATTTTTGGTCATGCCTTATGGATTGGTCATTGCCCCCCGCCATATTCCAGGGGCTCATGAATGAGGTGCTTAGAGTCATGGTTGATCACTTTGTTTTTGTTTATCTTGACGATATTCTGATCTTATCCCAGAATATCCAGGACCATGTGCAACACGTCAGGCAGGTGCTTAAGAGACTGTTAGTGAATCGGCTGTTTATCAAAGTGGAGAAGTGCACTTTTCATGCAGTTGGTTCCGTTCTTGGAGTTCGACGTTTCGCCCGAGGGAATGCCTTTGGACACTGCCAAAGTAAAAGCTGTCTCCAAATGGCCAACCCCAGATTCTCACAAGGCATTGAAGAAGTTTATGGGGTTTGGCAACTTTATTCAGAGGTTCATTAGGAATTATAGCCAACTCACAATGCCCTTGACGGAACTCACCTCCACACGCACAGACTTTTGCTCTTCTCCGAGGGCTGAAGCTGTGTTTTTCTAACTGAAAGTCTAGTTTTCTACCTCATCCATTTTAATTAACCCGACCTTGCAAGTCAGTTTGTGGTGGAGGTAGATATGTCCGAGATCAGTGTCGGAGCGGTCCTCTCAATGTACTCTCTCCTGGATGGAAAGATGCATCAGTGTGCATTCTTTTCACACCGCTTAACACAGGCAGAACGGAATTATTATGTTGGTAATCGAGAATTGCTGGCTGTCCAGTTGGCCTTGGGTGAGTGTCGTCATTGGTTAGAGGGTTCGGGGATACCTTTCGTGGTTTGGACTGATCACACAAACCTAGAGTACATCCTTCGTGCAAAACGTCTTAACTCCAGACAGCCTCCATGGGCATTGTTTTTCACACGTTTTAATTTCACCCTTTCATATCGTCCAGACTCCAAAAACATCAAGCCCAACTCCTTATCTCGATGTTTAGAAATCGAGACCTCCACCACCCCTGTGGATACCATCTTCCCCACCCCTCGAGTGGTGGGCATGGCATCCTGGGAGGTGGAGGCTAAAGTTCGCACTGCGCTACGAAACATTGTACCTTGCCACAAGCCCAGTGGGCAAGTTATTTGTTCCGTGATCAGTTCGAACACACGTCCTACAGTGGGGTCACTCATCCAACGTCGCTTGCCACCCAGGGGTGACTTGCACCCAGATGCTCATTAGACAGCATTTCTGATGGCCATCATTTGCGAGGAATGTTCGGCAGTTCATCGTCACTTGTACAGTTTGTGCAATGAATAAGACCTCCTGTAATCCCCCAGCCGGGCTCCTCCAACCGCTGTCTGTTCCTTCGAGACCATGGTCGCACATTGCCACGGAATTTGTAAGTGGTCTCCACCTCCCATGGCAACACAGTTGTTTTGTTCTCGAAGGTGGCTCATTTCATTCCCCTCAGCGAGGGGGACAGCTGCAGTGGTCATTAATCAAGTCTTCTGCATTCATGGCCTCCCGGTCAACGTGGTTTCTGACAGAGGCCCCCAATTTGTGCCACGTTTTTGAGAAGAGTTCTGTAGATTGAGTTTATTCTCTGGGTTTCACCCCCAGACAAATGGGCAAGTGTACATAAGGTAAGACAAAACTCATGTACATAATATTCACAGCCTTTGCTCAATAATTTGTTGAAGCACGTTTTGCACCAATTACAGCCTCAAGTCTATTTGTGTATGATGCTACAAGCTTGGCACACCTATTTTTGGGCAGTTTCTCCCATTCTTCTTTGCTGGACATCTCAAGCTCCATCAGGCTGGATGGGGAGCATCAGTGCACAGCCATTTTCAGATCTCTCCAGAGATGTTCAATTGGGTTCAAGTCTGGGCTCTGGCTGGGCTACTCAAGGACATTCACAGAGTTGTCCTATAGCCACTCCTCTGTTATCTTGTCTGTGTGCTTATGGTCGTTGTCCTGTTGGAAGATGAACCTTCACCCCAGTCTGAGGTCCAGAGTGCTCTGAAGCAGGTTTTCATCAAGGATGTCTCTGTACATTGCAGGATTCATCTTTCAGCCAGGTGATGAGCGGTGCCTGGTTTCCTCCAGAGAATTTTGTTTCTCATGGTCTGAGAGTCCTTCAGCTGCCTTTTGGCAAACTCCAGGTGGGCTGTCATGTGCCTTTTACTGTGGAGTGGCTTCTGTCTGGCCAATCTACCATACAGGCCTGATTGGTGGATTGGTTGTTCTTCTGGAAGGTTCTCCTCTGACAGAGCTCCAGCATTTCTCTGTGGAAAGAGTGACCATCGGGTTCTTGGTCACCTCCCTGACTAAGGCCCTTCTCCCCTTATCACTCAGTTTGGCCGGGTGGCCAGCTCTAGGAAGAGTCCTGGTTGTTCCAAACTTCCATTTATGGATGATGGAGGCCACTGTGCTCATTGGGACCTTCAATGCTGCAGACATTTTTCTGTACCCTTCCCTAGATCTATGCCTTGATATAATCCTGTCCCCAGAGGTCTACAGAAAATTTCTTGGACTTCATGGCTTGGTTTGTGCTCTGACATGCACTGATAACTGTGATACCTTATATACATAGGTGTGTGCCTTTCCAAATCATGTCCAATCAACTGAATTTACCACAGGTGGACACTAATCAAGCTGTAGAAACATCTCAAGGATGATCAGTGGAAACAGGATGCACCTGAGCTCAATTTTGAGTGTCATGGCAAGTGCTGTGAATACTTTCACATGTCACAGTCTGTCTCCCTCATGTTTTATCTGGGACTCTTATTTTGAAGTTTTCTCCTGTACATCTTCCATAGTACACTGCCCTCATAACTTCCAGCTGTTCCTCATCATCCTCACATGTCTTCCTCATTAGTTCCTTTGTTTATAAATACCTTCAAGTTTTGTTCATTGATTGTCAGTCCTTGAAGTATTACGTTGTGTTGTGATTTTGTGATGTTAGCTATATATATTGTTCCACTCCTGCATTTGTTCCACTCCAGCGTTTACTATAAATATATATTGAAAAGTATCAACTCCTGTGTCTCCTCTCTTCCTCTCCAAGTACCCAACGTTACAGTACTCAAAAAATAGCATAACATTTTTAAACTACATAAAAGAAAAAATTCTGGGAATACGATTTAATTGCAGTAACATGAGTATTTGTCATTTGTTACTTTACACCCCTGCCCATAATTTTGTTGCCAATGTCTTATAACATCTACACTAACTTTTTTTGTTAAAAAATAAGAAAATGTTATTAAAGAGAGAGTGAAACAAAAATCCATCTTCCAAACTGTCTTGCGACCCAAATACACTTTGATAAACCTATAATATTTATTTATAATTTAGAGCTGTAGGGACAGATTTCACAAGAAATTGCATACATTCGTCATTCTCCCATGCGTGTTGTCATATCCGTACACAGATAAATGATGAAAAATGGCCTGGGGGAAGTTAGAAAAAAGAAGTTTTCTAGAAAACTAAAAATGGTTAGAAAATATATAGATGAAAAGTAAATTGGACATGGTTCCGAAGCTATGAGCAAAACTGTAAATGTGCTTATAACAGTGCCAATTAGGGGCAGGCACATATCATTTGGCTTGTTTAAAAAATGGGTGGAATTTGGGACCATGTGGTTTGAGATATCTGAACCTTACAGTTTCTGACGCCTAGATCCTTCTATGGAAGAAAAAAAAATTGTGTATAATATAAAAAAAAAACATTATATATACACAATAGGCTTCACTGCTTCTATCACTAATAAAGCTATCAAACTCAGTAGAAGTAGGCTAGATTGTGAAACTTTGTGATTGTGAAGCAAAAGTAAAAGCGGTTACCAAGATAAAGCATGTAGTTTCGGCTGGCCATAAAAAACATGGTGACCCCCAAAATGTAACTGCTTTTATTAGGCTTCTAATAGGATAAGATCTCAAAAGAACTAGCCGTTTAAATTAGAAAAAAAAAAATAATGCACTATTAAGGGTTAAAAACTAGCATGGCTGCAGTATCAAGAAAGTCTCATTTGACCGAAGAAATGGAGGAAAAATTAGTGGAACATTGGTAGGAGCACCAGTGCCTATTTGATGTTTCATCTGAACTGTAGCACAACCGGGTGGAGAAAGAGAAGAGTTGGAGAGAAATTGATAATTCTTTTGGACAGTCAGGTAAGGACTTTTTCATATTGTAGCCAATAAAATATATGATGCCTTTAGGCGATTTAAAACATGCACATCATATTCTGAAATGCATAACATATGATCATGCATTTGTTTTCGTATCTTGTATCACTTCTCACATGTACTCTGTTATGAAATGTAATTTGGAGTCTAGGCAGAGTCGTCTGGGATTCGTCAATAGTAAAAAGTTTTATAATGTGTTCACAATTTCTGTATGCAGCCAAATGAAGATGTTCCAAAGCAAACACAAAATGGTCTTCTTAAGTATTAAATGCTCATTTGTGGATCAAGTGACATGCATTCATTCACTGATGTCTATTTGTGTTGATTCTGTTTGATTCATTTGAATTTTGTGACTTTGTTTAGCTGAATGACACACAAACAACTACAAATGGATAGGCCCTAAATGTATTAATAAATGTGTACATATCTATCCATTAATTAAGAAATGTCTTAACAAATGTGTATTTCAACCCTCAAAAAAATGCATTTCAATTTGTATCTGTGAAATTGTATTAAATGTATTGGAATTTGTACAAATAGAGGCAGATTTGTGAATGAAAGTGTTCCTTTTTGTACAAACACATCACAATTTGTGTGTGCAACCAAAGGGAGATGTTCCAAATCAAACACAAAATGTTATTGTGAAGCATTGAATGTGCATTTGTGGAACAAGAGATACACACGCATTCATTGACATCGATTTGTGTGGATTCCCTTTGATTAATTTGAATTGTAAGATTTTTTTGTCTGCTGGTTTTGCCTTGCACGATCCAAACGTAGCTTTGTGTGAGCAAAGTAACCACCACTAGATGGCAGTCTCATTTTACAGAAATGCCAATAGGCGGAGCATAGTTTATTCAATGAGCATGCGCTCCGGACTTCCAGGAAACAGATATCAAACTGACATCAGAAGAAAGGACATAACCAAGGATAATATAATATTTTAAAAGGCAAAATATGCCTTTTGTATAAAACATTTTGTTTGTTCTGTTTGGTTCGAAATAATTTAATTAAAAAGTCAGCAGTGTGCCAGTATTTTTCTCCCATTTTTCTACTCGTTTATACACACAAAAAATGTAATAGAACATTATAGCTAAAGCTCTGTGGCATTTTGCTTTAGGTTACCCGTCCTCATTCTATGTTGTCATGTCAGTTGTCTGACTGGGACTGATAGATACTTGCCTCTAGCCAGAGGGAGAGCAATCTGGACGGATTTTAAATAATAACTACACAAAAACCTGTTTAAAATGTTACACAATGAAACAAGGTTGCTGCTATGAAGCTTTGCATGGGATGATGTAAGTGCAAAAACGTAAGAAAAAAGTTTAATTCATGAATATTTCAAATGTCATAATTGTTTGTGCATCATGTGTAAACCCAGTGCCCATCCTCCCTTTAGTATATGCAAACTACGAAGGTTGCGAAGGGCCCCCGATCTGCCAGGGGGCCCCCATGTTGTCAAAGATGTTTACAGAAGCCCAGGTAATGATGCATAATGTAGAAGTAGACATGGCTATGCCTTGAAGTGACTACCGTCTGTTGGTAGAAAAATGCCAGGAATGTTAAATGAGACAGGATGGAGGTAGGCCTAAGTTTTTGGAATGATTTCCAATGATGTTTTTAATTAAACTGTTCAACGAGTATTTTAAGACAGTACACACATTATAGGATAATTTTCTGTAAGTCTGCTTTTGAAATGTGTGTATTGTGAAAAACATTTCCTGTTCCACATGTAATCTTGAATCCCTGAGATGAAGGGAATGAGACATTTCTATGGGGAAATACTTTCCTCGACGCCCTAGTTGAAACCCTTGTTCAATAACTCGGACCGACACAAATTTTTGGAAGGACTATTCCTTTAATATATTTTGCCCATTAATATACAGTATTCCTCTCTTAAACTTGAGAACACAATGAACAGTAACACTCTTCGTGATCAGAGATAAAGACAAAAGGAATACAATTTAATTTCATTATCATAATAAAAAAGGCACAGACTGCTGAAATCTCATTTATTATTTCCTTGGAAATCAGCAATGATCAACACTTTGAACACAACATAATGCAATCATCCT
Organism: Xyrauchen texanus; assembly: GCF_025860055.1. Classification (NCBI taxonomy): domain Eukaryota; kingdom Metazoa; phylum Chordata; class Actinopteri; order Cypriniformes; family Catostomidae; genus Xyrauchen; species Xyrauchen texanus. Next base: position 24,234,610 of record NC_068306.1, on the reverse strand, counting down.
AATTACAACAATAAACAAGCAAGGCATCAAAGCAAAAGCATAAGACATTATTTCAGGGGGAAATTAAAATATAAATAATCAGAACATTTTGAAATGATTATTTTATTATTAATTATTCCAGCCAAAATTGCCATGGTAATCATAATGACTACAGCAAACAAACAAATACAAAACAGAATATAATTTAAAAACGAAGTGCTAAGAATGACTGCAGCAGAGGCGTCGTCATGGTTTTGGTTGTATTGTAATCCCTGGTGTAGAGCAAGAGGGCAGACAGTGATGGCATGTCACTGGATGAAGACTACGTGTGGAGACTATACGTCGTCTATAGAAGCAAACAGCAGAGAATGAGAGAAATTAAAAACATTTAATTATCTCTGGTATGATTACCTCAGCACATGATTTCTTACCAGGGAAAACCCTCCTTGAATTCAGTGAACTTGTGGCGGACCATGAAGGTGGCTAGAGCATCAGCTACCTGCATAAAAAATGGAGGAAGCCAATGCAGCTGAAAGACTATAGCAGAAGACTTCCAAAGAAATGTTAATGAGGACTCAACAAAGGTGTCATACCCATTTTGATTTTTGAACCAAGTAAATCTTAAATGCCACTTCCAAAATCATTATTTGTTTTCAGTGAAAATTTGGTCAGTCCAATAGTCATGCCTTCCGCAGATAAGTTTGCCTGAACTTTGTCATTTCTGTGAACTCTCATTGCTCAAAACCTTTATGACTTCTTTCCTGAGGACCATAGAGTTAATACTAAAATGTCAAAGATGCTGTTTTCCATATAACAAAGTTACATGGTGATAACTGTCTGTCAAATTCAGCTGTAAATTTGCTTGATTTAAAGAAAAAAGTTGAAGTAATTGGTCAGGATTTAAAAATTAAGGTCTGCTTAATTGATTGCCAAAAATCTACCTCTAGACTAACAGGTCTTACACATACAGTATAATATAAACTACTACATTGTTAAGGACTGCCACTGGTGCCCCTCCAAAACATAGAGAATAATGCCTCTAGGACTGTAGTACAAATACTCAAAAGCTTGTTAAAAAACAGACATACTTTTTCCGGGGCATCTTCATGAACAGCATGGCCACATTGTGGAAGAACCTGCATCTGGAACTTTCCTATTACAAAGACCAGAGACATGAGGAACATACGGTCATAGGAATATAACTTTTTCTGTATTATCATTGCTAGCCTGAGGGTTAAGTAATAACCCAGGCCTTACCCTGCATTTGCCCAATGGTAAGATCTTTATCAAGCCTGTCAACACCTATGGGAGACACACAAATTAAAAAGGTCTTTGATCTGCCATTGAGCAAGTCTTGATTGTGACATGTGTAAATTCTGCGCCACTAGTGTCAACAAAAAGTATTATAACCCAAACAGGTTTTCCCACCCCAAACTCATGCCACTGGTTAAGCTAATGTTGTTATGTCGGGCCCAGGTGGGTCACTCAAACACGCAGATGCAGTTTTGTTTGGCGCCACTAGTGGAGACAATTGCATACTTCAGTTTAGATAAAAGCCAGGCCACTTACCAGCCAGCAGGAGGAGCTTTGGCACAGTGCAGGTGAGAAAGAGTGAAGACAGTCCTTTAAACCAGCCTTCCCAATACTTCTCTGTCTTTGAGAGCTCAATCCGCCAGGTGTACAGACTTTCTTTCTTTAACTGCATGTACAAAACAAAATGTGATGTTTCTGTCAAGGTTAACATTAGGAAAGTCACTGAAAACTGAATTGTGAGTAGACGTACAACAAATAAGGGACAATGTACAATTAGCCAGCCATTATAGCTCAATTAACCCTAAAAGGGTGATCAGTGGTTAAACAGACATTAACGAAAAATATCTGACCAAAGAATGTCTCGATTGGCCAATCAGAATCAAGTTTTCCAGAGTTGTGTAAAAAAAACAGGGATGTGCATGGTTACCATTTGTAATAATCAATTAACCGCAAGGTATATGCGCTCTGCCCAGGCAGGTTCACATTTCCGTGAGGCAGTGAATGGAAGCATTTTCAGATGAGTTAAAACAGGCATTACACTGCTGCGGTTAATTAGCCTCTTAGCAGAGCTTTGATTTTTTTTTTTTTTAATGGTTTAAAACAAACGCATGTTTGAACATTTAACAGTCTCTAACCAACCCTGTACTTGAAAAACTGATCCAAACCCAGCTGGAAAATGACAGCGTTTTATTTAAATGCAAGGTTTTTGTTCAAGTTGAAAAAAATAAAAATATATGTAGATTACTTCTTGGTCATCTTCTTTCTTCCTTTTGTGGTTGGATTCGCCTCCATCCTCCTCTTCTTCTTCTTCTTCTTCTTCTTCTTCAATAATTCCTTCACTGATGCCCTTGGAAACCCCTGGACTACTTAAGGGCTCCTCACATCTAAAATGTTAAACACCTCTGATCAATGGTATGCAATTGAACAATGCAAAATATATATTATATAATATTTATATATACTGTATATATGCATATACAGTATTTATAAATATTCAGACCCCTTCATTTTTTCACATTTTATTATGATGCAGCCTTATGCTAAAATAATTTTTGATAACTTTACAAATTAAAACGAAAACTCTGAAATATCACATTTACATATATATTCAGACTCTGAACTCAGTATTAAGTGGAGTCACCTTTGGCAGCGATTAAAGCCTAAAGTCTTTTTGGGTTTGATGCGACACGCTTTGTAAACCTGGATTTGGGGATTTTCAGCCATTCTTATCTACATATCCACTCAAGTTTTGTCAGGTCAGATGGTGACCATTGGTGGACAGCCATTTTCAGGTCTCTCCAGAGATGTTCGATTGGGTTCAAGTCCGGGCTCTGGCTGGGCTACTTAGGTACATAAACAGAGTTGTCCCATGCCACCCTTATGTTGTCTTAGCTGTGTGTTTAGGGTCATTGTCCTGTTGGAAGGTGAACCTTCAGCCCAGTCTGAGATCCTGAGTGCTCAGGACCAGGTTTTTATTAAGGATATCTCTGTATTTTGCTGAGGGTTCAGCTCTCCTTCAACCCTGTCCAGTCCCCCAGTCCCTGCCACTGAAAAGCAGCCCCACATCATGATGCTACCACCACCATGCTTCACCGTTGGGATGGTATTGCGCAGGTGATGAGCGGTGCCTGGTTTCCTCCAGATATGACACTTGGAATTGAGGCCAAACGTTTCATCAGACCATCTTGTTCTTGGTCACCTCTCTTATCAAGGCCCTTCTCCCTCTATTGCAAAGTTTGGCCTGGCAGACTGCTCTAGGAAGAGTCCTGTTTTTTCCAAACTTCTTCCATTTAAGGATTATGGAGGCCACTGTGCTCTTGGGAAACTTCAATGCAGCCAAAAAAAATTTGTAGCCTCGACACAATCCTGTCTCTGAGATCTGCAGACAGTTCCTTTGACCTCATGGCTTGGTTTTTGCTCTGAAATGGATTTTCAGCTGTGAGACCTTATATAGACAGGTTTCCAAATCATGTCCAGTCAATTGAATTTTCCACAGGTGGGCTCCACTCAAAGCGTAGAAACATCACAAAGATGATCAAGAAAAATGGAATGCACCGGAGCTAAATTTGTGTTAAAAAAGTGTCATGGCAAAGGATCTGAATACTTTAAAAAATTTTACAAATTTGCAAAGTTATAAAAAAATCTGGTTTTTGCCTTTTCATTATGGGGTATGGAGTGTAAACTGATGTGAAAAGAAATATTGAAAGCATTTTAGCATAAGGCTGCTACATAACAAATTGTGTAACAATTAAGGGGTCTGCATACTTTATGAATGCCCAGTGTATGCGTGTATATATATGTATATATAAAACGTCCTTCAGTTAATGTTCACATCAACCATCAGAATGGGGATAAAATGTGATCTCAGTGATATGGACCGTGGCATGATTGTTTGTGCTAGATTGGCTGGTTTGAGTATTTCTGTATACATCATGCCGGGGGCTCCTGAGAGAACGAGGGAGGAATGTGACAGGGCGGAGGGTGGGGCCGGGTCGTGATTCCACGCGCCCGGCCCCTAATCAGGCTAATCAAGCCTCAGAGAGGGATAAAGGCCGACTGGAAGCTGCCGTGCAACAGAGAGAGAGAGAGAGAGAGAGAGAGAGAGAGAGAGACAGCTGCCCGACACCTTTGTGTGTTTGTCTTTTTATTTTCTTCATTAGACTATTATTTATATCATCAAGCCGGTTCTCACCTCCTTTCCATTAATCCCTTTATAGAGTGATTTTGTAAATTATATTCAAAGCACTACAACTACATATTATATGATGTTTTTCCTTGTGAATTTTATAGTTTTATTTTTTAAATGTAGGTAATTTCAAAAAAGATGATTGCAACACGCTCAAAAAAGTTCAGACAATCGATTGTTTACAACTGTGAAACATCACAATTTTGTCTAATAACAACTTTTTGTTTTTATTAGCAATTTTCATACTGTCCCAACTTTTTTGAAACTTATATATGTATATATACACACACACACATTCAAACTGTATAAAAAAATAGCCTGTTTACCACAAAACACTAAAGAAGATGATGGATGGTCTGATGGATTTTTCTTTTCTGTTATTGTATACATATTAACATGTAGGACACTTAAGATACATTTTCCTTCAATTATCTAGTATGAACAACAATGTACAGTTTACTTGGTTTAAATATGCAAACCGAAGTGATAAAAGATACTAATTCTCTCTCTTTCTCTCATATATATATATATATATATATATATATATATAACACACACACACACACACACACACACACACACACACACACACACACACACACACACACACACACACACACACACACACACACACACACACAGAGAGAGAGAGAGAGAAAATGTACAGTATATAACAGAAAAATACTTTAAATTGCCTATATCCTAGGCCATTACTAGGAAAGACTTACTTTTTCACCTGTCCAACCATGGACACCCGTGCAGATTCAACATTCCTGATCTGTCCACTTTTCACACTGGTAATACACAAAACACAGTTATCAATTTTAAAGTAATAAAAGACATGTTGGCACCACTGATGCACAGTATATATTCTTTTGATTAAAGTCAGATTTACCTGCCAGTATCTATTTTGTTTTTATTATATATTTTTTCAACAAATACAAATATCTATCCATTCATCCATCCACCTATCTATTCCCTCTAAATAACTAAATGTGCTTGCTGATAATATTTTATTTTTAACAATATACTCATAACTGCATACCTCCATTCTATGGCACTCTCCACAGATTTAAAAGTTTTTGGTCGACTCCTCAGAAAGTTCTGCATGCTATTCAAGGCGTCCATGGCTGTACCTGAAGAATACAGCATTAATCAGAAAGCAAGAAAATTTGTGACAAAACATGCAGTACTGTGGTTTTATGACTTGTCAATAAAGCTTTTTTCTTGTGTGAACTATTTAACATTTCAACTTGTTTTTGCTGTGCTGAGCATGTTGCACTTACCTTCCACTACATCAATTACACAAAGACCGAGCAGTGATGGCACGTGATTGGCTGCAGTGGTGTGAACTGCTATTGCTCCGCCCATACTGTGACCAATAATCATGATAGGTGGTGGGTTTTCACTATAAAGTGCCTCCACCACTTTTCCAATATCCCTGGAGAGTAAGTAAAATCCGTAAATTAGATTATGCAAATATCTTATTTGTAAAGACCCTTTGATGAATATGTACTTACTTGGCCATTGTCTCAGCAGAGAGATCATCAGGGTTCTTGACTTTAGTGTCACCTACATTTTATTTTAAAAATTTGATATTTTAATACTGGTCATTTAAATAATATATTCTGTGTTACTCATTGGTATGTTAGTGACCTGTGTCTAAAAGAGAGAAAACATTAATGTTCATAGTTTGTTATCTGCTAATTAACACCGACACAAATTATGAAGTAGAAAGATTTTAATACTCTCACCATGTCCTCTAAGATCCATAGCTACAACCCGGCAGTTAATCCTGCTGCATATAACAGACTGAAAATACAAACATCAGACTATCATGAATCACATCATGAACACAATCAGTGCACAGAATAAACAACCGTTTAAGCATCCATCCTTTTCATGTATGTATCAAATTTAAACTATATACAATTGTGTTTACAGAACAAATGATCCTTTGCTAAGTCCCGCCTTAAGAGTTTCTGACCGGTCTTAGTAACTATTGCCATCTGCCATTTCTCTGACATGTGGTTTTCCAATGAGAGCCTATGTGAGTAATGTGTGTTTGAGTAGTTTTAAACAGAATTTTATCGGAATGATCCCAAAAAAAATAAAACAAAGTTTGTTGCTGGTTCACTTGAAATAGTGATAGAAGGAACTCTGAGAGGATACACACAGTGTTTTTCTTTATTTTATTTTGTTTTAATCTTCAGAAGAGCACTACACAATGATGACTAAGACTTTACAGATATTATAGTTTCCTTTTCTGTAAAGCTGCTTTGAAAAGATGCATGTTGTGAAAAGCATTATACAAATAAAAATGACATGACTTGACATGCTATGGATTAAACTGTGTCAGCCCTCATTCCAAAATGAACATGTATAACATCAGTGAGGACACCTACATTTAGAGGACAATTTAAAGGTGCTTTCTATTTTCAAGTGACTGTTATAATCGTTTGCCTCAATTCTGATGAACAGTCTCCACAATTTTCAATCAAATTACTGTATAATTTAACAATTTATTTTACAAAAATATCAGATAAATATGCCTTGCAGTGTCACTCTGCATCAAGTCCAGGTAAAAATATTATCCATTATTATCCACATTTAGGATAATATTTTGCTAAAAAATCATGCTGTTCACAGCAATCTCCCATTCATTCCTATGGGGAGTTCAGTAGAGCTTGTCAGAGCGAGCAACCGTAACCAAGGAGGGTGGAGCTTAGCAAAGGGTCAATATGATTTCCAATTGTTTTTCATTTAAATCTGGAAATAAAGAGAAAGCTCAAGTGCAGCTCTCGTTAAAGCCCAAGAGGGAAATATACTCACTGAGCACTTTATTAAGAACAACATACAAATACTGGGTAAGGCCTCCATTTGCTCACAAAACAGCCTCAATTCATCATGGCATGGATTACACAAGATGTTGGAACATTGCTTTGAGATTCTGGTCCATGTTGTCATGATTGCATCATGCAATTTCTGCAGATTTGTTAGCTGCACATTCATGCTGCAAATCTCCTGTTCTACCACATCTCAAAAGTGTTCTATTGGATTCAGATCCAGTGACTGGGATGGCCACTGAAGATCAAAAAAACAAATTGTCATGTTCATGAAACCAGTTTGAGACAACTTTTGCTTTGCGACATAGTGCATTATCAAGCTGGAGATGGGTAAATTGTGACCATGAACGGATACAAATGGTCACCAACAATACTCAAACAGGCTGTGGCATTCAAGTGATGAATAATGGGCAAAAGTGTGCCAACAAAACATTCCCCATAGTATTAAACCACCGCCACCAGCCTGGACTGTTAACACACGGCAGGTTGGGTCCATGGATTCATGCTCTTGATGCCAAATTGCAACACTGCAGCCTCAGCTTTCTGTTCTTGGCTGGCAAAAGTGGGACCTGACATGGTCTTCTGCTATTGTGGCCCATTCACCTCAAGGTTCAACGTGTTGTGCATTCTGAGATGTTATTCTGCTCGTTACAATGGTACAGAGTTATCAGAGTTACCGTAGCCTTTCTGTTAGCTCAAACCAGACAGGCCATTCTCTGTTGACCTCTCTTATCAACAAGGTGTTTCCGTCCACAGAACTGCCACTCACTGGATGTTTTTTGTTCTGGGCACAATTCTGAGTAAATTCTAGAGACTGTTTTGTGTGAAAATCCCAGGAGATCAGCAGTTACAGAAATAGTCAAAACAGCCTGTCTGGCACCAACACTCATCCCACAGTCGAAATCACTGGCATCACATTTATCTCCATTTTGGTGGTTGACGTGAACATTAACTAAAGCTCCTGACCAATATCTACATGATTTATGCACTGGGCACCATTCTGCAATACTGCCACAAGATTGGCTGATTAGATAATAGCATGAATAAGTACATGTACACGTGTTGCTAATAAAGTGCTCAGTGAGTGTATCTAACAACAAGAAATTCCTGTGATCCTTCCTAAATTACACTTCTTTTTTTTTTCCTGATGATATAATTCAGTATTAGAAAAGAATGAAACATAAACAATTTTCACCAGTGTTCTCCCCACTTTTGGATTTTGGACCCCACTGTATGGCCAATCATTAAAGCAAGCTGTAATGTTGCCTCCATTCATAGCTGGATTGATTACTTTATAATCATTTGATCTTTGCAGAGATGCCAAATTTCAAAGAGAAATATTAAGTCCAAAGTTGTGAAGGGACGCAGTGGGGTATCATTATTATAGATATATGACACTCACAGTAAAAACTGCCCAAGAAAGTGCAGAGTGACCTCCTCCATGAAGCAGCAGCAGGACAGGACCATGAGAGCCACAGCTGTAAATTCTGAATGTGTACAGGGGAGTAAAGGAACATCTTACAGAATCAATCTACTGTATGTTTTAGTTGATTTTCTATTTATGAAAAAATGCAGTATTGTACAATGGCCCTAAAAAGTATTTGGACACTTAATTCACATCTATTTAATAAATTTAGAAATGTGTGAATGTGTGTCAAGCCACCTGACATTTATTTATAAGAAAATAGCACTAACACTCTTTTCAAACAATAATAATATTAAAAACAGAAGTTTGTTAGGTAAGACAAATGTATCTGGACACTTTTAGTCAAATGTTAGTGGAATATATCCATAGTTAAAGGGATAGTTCACCCAAAACAAAAACAATCTCTCATCATTTACTCACCCTCATTTCATCCCAGATGTGTATGACTATCTTCTGCTGAACACAAAGATTTTTAGAAACACATCTCAGCTCTTTTGGTCCATACAATGCAAGTGAATGATGAACAAAACTGTGAAGCTCCAAAAAGCACATAAAGCCAGCATAACCAGTACAAAGTGGTTTAATCCATGTCTTCTGATGATATCCAATTGATTTTGGGTGAGAACAGTATATAACTCCTTTTTCACTATAAATCTTGAGAGCAGTCTCCTTAGCGATCATGATTTCAAGCTCAATTACACATTCTAGTAACATTTAGTGCTCTGCACATGCGTCAAGCAGTAGGAAGTGTAATAGAGCTTGAAATCATAACTTCAATGGGAAGAAGTACAGTGAAAAAAAGGGTTATATTTTGATCTGTTCTCACCCAAAACAATTGGATCGCCTCAGAATACATGGATCAAACCACTGGTGTTATTCATATAACTTTTTTGCAACCTTTATATGCATTTTGGAGCTTCAAAGTTGTGGTCACCATTCACTTCCATTGTATGGACCAACAAAAGCTGCTCTTCTTAAAATCTTTGTTTGTATTCTGCAGAAGAAAATAAGTCATACACATCTGGGATCGCATGAGGGTGACTAAATGATGAGAGATTTTTTTTGTTTTGGGTGAACTATTCCTTTAATGTGATGAACAATACTAGTGGTTACTCTGCTAGGAAATTTGTGTGAACTTGAGGGAAACTGACTTCATACATTTACTAAAACAACCTTGGGACCAGCAGGTTAAAATTAATCGTAAAATTGGTTTGAAGCGTTTCTGAAGTTGAAGTTTTTCTAAGAAAAGCTCTTGGATAATTTGTTTGCAGATACCACTTGGTTTTATATATTTTGTCTATGCAAGGAAAGTAAAACATATGTGAATTGAGTGTCAAAAAATTATTTTCCAATCGTCTGCATAAGACACAAAAAAAGGATATGTCTTTGCTCTTGTCATTTTCTACCTCCACATCCTCCATAGTTTCAAAGTACTGACTCCAGAGCAGAGGGGTAAAATCTCGTTTTCTTCCTGGTCTGCACAGAGAGAACAAAATTCAGTGAACTTTTGTGTGTGTGTGTGTGTGTGTGTGTGTGTGTGTGTATTGTCCACCATTGTTGTAGTCTTCAGAATCAAGGACTAAAAATGTATATTTTCATTTCAGTTCTTTGAGCAGAAACAGTATATTTTTGTTCCGGCTCCAGTGTTCCACATCCTACTTTCCAAATTGTAATCGGTTAGAACAAAATCAAAGACTGGTTAATAGCATTCTTTTTAAAATTACAGTACCCTGTGATAAGGGTGGTGATATACAGTTGAAGACAGAAGTTTACATACTCTTAGTTTCACTTAAAGTCATTAAAACTAATTTTTTAACCAATCCACAGATTTAATATTAGCAAACTATAGTTTTGACAAGTCATTTAGGACATCTACTTTGTGTATGATATGAGTAATTTTTTCAACAATTGTTTACAGACAGATTGTTTCACTTTTAATTGACTATATTCCAATACCAGTAGGTCATAAGTTTACACACACCAAGTTAGTGCCTTTATGCAGCTTGTAAAATTCCAGAAAATGATGTCAAGCCTTTAGACAATTAGCCAATTATGTTCTGATAGGTGTACTGAATTGGAGGTGTCCCTGTGGATGTATTGAAGGCCTACCTTCAAACTCATTGCCTCTTTGCTTGACATCAAGGGAAAATTAAAAGAAATCAGCATAGACATCAGAAAAAAAAAATAGTGGACCTCCACAAGTCTGGTTCATCCTTGGGAGCAATTTCCAAATGCCAGAAGGTACCACGTTCATCTGTACAAACAATAGTACACAAGTATAAATACCATGGGACCACGCAGCCATCATACCACTCAGGAAGCAGACGCATTCTGTCTCCTAGAGATTAATGTAGTTTGGGGCGAAAAGTGCAAATCAATCCCAGAACAACAGCAAAGGACCTTGTGAAGATGCTGGAGGAAACAGGTACACAAGTATCTATAGGAATAATTTTACTGTGGATATATCGACATAACCTGAAAGGTTGCTCAGCATGGAAGAAGACACTGCTCCAAAACCACAATAAAAAAAAGCCAGACTACATTTTGTAAGTGCACATTGGGACACAGATCTTACTTTTTGGAGAAATGTCCTCTGGTCTAATGAAACAAAAACTGAACTGTTTGGCCATAATGACCATTGTTATGTTTGGAGGAAAACGGGTGAGGCTTGCAAGCAAAGGAACACAATCCCAACCGTGAAGCGTGGGAGTGGCAGCATCATGTTGTGGGGGTGCTTGGCTTCAGGAGGGACTGGTGCACTTCACAAAACATATGGCATCATGAGGAAGGAAAATGATGTGGATATATTGAAGCAACATCTCAAGACATCAGCCAGGAAGTTAAAGCTTTGTCACAAATGGGTCTTCCAAATGGACAATGACCCCAAGCATACCTCCAAATTTGTGGCAAAATGGCTTAAGGACAACAAAATCAAGGTATTGGAGTGGCCATCACAAAGCCCTGACCTCAATCCCATAGATAATTTGTTGGCAGAACTGAAAAAGTGTGTGTGAGCAAGGAGGCCTAAAATCCTGACTCAGTTACACCAGTTCTGTCTGGAGGAATGGGCCAAAATTCCAGCAACTTATTGTGAGATGTTTGCGGAAGGCTACCCAAAACTTTTGACCCAAGTTAAACAATTTCTATGCAATGCTGCCAAATACTAACAAAGTATGTAAATTTCTGACACACTGGGAATGTGATGAAAGAAATAAAAGCTGAAATAAATTATTCTTAAAATAAAGTAGTGACCCTAACGGACCGAAGACAGGGAATGTTTTCTACGATTAAAATGTCAGGAATTGTGAAAAACTGAATTTAAATATATTTGGCTAGGTGTAAACTTCTGACTTCAACTTTACCAATTGCAATGTTTCCTGATTTCCTGAAAACATGGCACCTGATTTGTGGAAAACAAGGGACTTGCATTATTAGCAAAATAAGCAATTAAATGTTTTCATAGCCATTAAAAAGAAGAACGAAGATACAGTTAAGTTCAGTCACACACACACAGTTTTCCGGACAGCATCACAACAATCTGTATGGATGTTTATCTGTTATCAGTTTGGCGAAGATGTTTACTTGCTATAATGCTAGGATATGTTGTCTGGTAGGGTTGTTGAAGCTAATATTGCTTGTCATGCATGATTTTATGCCCTGCTGCCACACGACTGATTAGATAATCGCATTGATGATTGCTGTTGCCAGATGGGCTGGTTTGAGTATTTCTGTAACTGCTGATCTCCTGGGATTTTCACACAATAATCTCTAGAATATACTCATAATGGTGCCAAAAACATCCAGTGAGCGGAAGTTCTGTCAATGGAAATGCCTTGTTGATGAGCGAGGTCAACAGGGAATGGCCGAATGGTTCGAACTGACAAAGTCTAAGGTAACTTAGATAACCGCTCTGTACAATTGTGGTGAGAAGAATATAATCTCTGATTGCTATTCTGAGATGCGGGTTGGCGATGTTATGGCGGCACGAAGGGGACCTACACAATATTAGGAAGGTGGTTTTAATATTGTGGCTGATCAATGTACAGTGCATCCTCAAAATTCTAGAAACAATACCCCATAATGACAACGTGAAAGAAGTTTGTTTGAAATCTTTGCAAATTTATTAAAAATAAAAAATGATCACATGTCCATAAAAATCACATGTACATAAGTATTCACAGCCTTTGCCATGACACTCAAAATTGAGTTCCGGTGCATCCTGTTTCCACTGATCATCCTTGAGATGTTTCTACAACTTGATTGGAGTCCACCTGTGGTAAATTCAGTTGATTGGACATGATTTGGAAAAGCACACACCTGTCTATATAAGGTCCCACAGTTAACAGTGCATGTCAGAGCACAAACCAAGCCATGAAGTCCAAGGAATTGTCTATAGATCTCCGAGACAGGATTGTATCGAGGCACAGAAAAATGTCTGCAGCATTGAAGGTCCCAATGAGCACAGTGGCCTCCATCATAAATGGAAATTTGAGCACCAGGACCCTTCCTAAAGCTGTCCGCCCGGCCAAACTGAGCAATAGGGGGAGAAGGGCCTTAGCCAGGGAGGTGACCAAGAATCCGATGGTCACTCTGACAGAGCTCAAGCGTTTCTCTGTGGAGAGAGGAGAACCTTCCAGAAGAACAACCATCTCTGCAGCACTCCACCAATCAGGCCTGTATGGTAGAGTGGCCAGACAGAAGCCACTCCTCAGTAAAAGGCACATGACAGCCCACCTGGAGTTTGCCAAAAGGCACCTAAAGGACTCTCGGACCATGAGAAACAAAATTCTCTGGTCTGATGAAACTAAAACATTGAACTCCTTGGCCTGAATGGCAAGAGTCATGTCTGGAGGAAACCAGGCACCACTCATCACTTGGCCAATACCATCCCTACAGTGAAGCATGGTGGTGGCAACATCATGCTGTGGGGAAGTTTTTAAGCAGCAGGAACTGGGAGACTAGTCAGTATTGAGGTAAAGATGAATGCAGCAATGTACAGAGACCTCCTTGATGAAAGACTTGAGGCTGTAATTGGTGCCAAAGGTGCTTCAACAAAGTATTGAGCAAAGGCTGTTAATGCTAATGTACATGTGATTTTTTTTTTTTTTGTATTTGCAAAGATTTCAAACAAACACCTTCCACGTTGTCATTATGGGGTATTGTTTGTAGAATTTTGAGGAAAATAATTAATTGAATCCATTTTTGAATAAGGCTGTAACATAACAAAATGTGGAAAAAGTGAAGCGCTGTAAATCAGAGGTTTAAAGTGCCAAATGATCCTAGGGGTCACTGTTTAATGGGCTGTCTGACCAAAGGTATCTCTAGAGCTCAGGTAACGTGTGTAATGTTTATTGAGAAGACATGCCTGCTCACGTCTTAATTGCGGTGGCTGCTGGATTAAACACAGGAGTGGACATCCATGGAGTATGAGACAGTTGGATCAGAGACGTTTACCAACGCTACCTAGGCAGGTTTGAAATTGTGAATTGCTTTAAACACGACAGAGACAGTTTTAATTCCGTGCAACATCACTATAAAGTCCAAGAAATACATGATGACAAACAGAGATCCCTGACTCTTCAATTCACGAATTTACATAGTGACAACAATCACCCACAGGACTGTTAAAATATCTTGAGTGCACTTAACTCCTTTTGATATTTCGAGGTTGCTAACACACATATACGATTAAAGTGTAAACTCACCCCATTCTTATTTTAGATCCCGACTGCTGCAAACCTGCCATTGGGGGTTTGGAGGCTAGCAGATTCAAATGCAACTGTTTCTCCATGGGAAGCAAAATCCTTTCAGTACGTAAAGCGTCTAGTACTCTTTTCACCATACGAGTCCTTGTCTATAAAGACAAAACTGTGCAGTTGTACACTTATCACATAAACGAGATCTCCGACTAGTTCGGCAGACAGGTACAAAAACCTATGATCACACAAGTTGTCTCCGCCCACCAAAGTTTCTTGACCAGAGTGCATTATGGGGCTTGAAGTCACGTCACTGATTTTTAATACTGACGCTCACGGCACTGCATATGAAAAGAACTACAACTAACAGAAAACACCAGTTTCGTTTCCTCATGCACGTAAACCAGCCTGAAAAACATGACGTAATGCATTTCAATACTATTTCTTATCAACATTTTATACCTACAAGTGCGAATTCTCAAAGATATATATATATATATTCCTCTTGGTTTGTTTTGTTCTGCTGTAAATGTTTTAAATGTTTTGTGTTGTTGAATAGAATATACACTACCGGTCAAAAGTTTTGAAACGCATATATATATATATATATACAATAATCACTTTTTGGAATAATAGTTAAGTCTTCAAAACTATGGAATAACAAATTAAACTATGGGAATTATGTTTTGACTAAACAAAATCCAAAATATATCAAAACTGTGTTATATTTTAGCATCTTCAAAGTAGTCACACTTTGCCTAGAATTTGTACTCTTGACATTTTCTCAACCAACTTCTTGAAGTATCACACTGGGATGCTTTTTAAACAGAACTGAAGGAGTTCCCATCTAAGTTGGGCACTTAATGGCTGCTTTTCTTTATTATTTGGTCGAAGTCATCAATTTCAAAAACTTTTATTTTTATTAAATTCTAGTTTTTTTAATGAAATATATGAATATTGTGGCACAATTATATTTTGTCTACAAAACTAATTTCAAACATTTAAGCACACACCTTCAGATCAAAACATTTTTAAGATCATGAGAAACCTTTCAGTCAAGTGTTTTAAAACTTTTGACCGGTAGTATATATATATATATATATACACACACACACTTACTACCGGTCAAAAGTTTTATAGAGAGACAGAATGAATTATCTTTTATCACTTTGGTTTGTATATTTAAACCATGTAAACTGTACATTGTTGTTCATTCTAGATACATATTAACACACCAATGACAGCAGAGCTGCCGTGCAAGGTGCTAGACTGACATTGGGAGCAACTTGGCATTCAGTGTCTTGCCCAAGGACACTTCGGCATGTGGAGTCGTGTGGACCGGAAATCGAACCACCTGCGATTAGTGGTCGACCAGCTCTACCACCTGAGCTGCCCCAATACGATTAAATTCAACCATATTTGAAAGACAAGCAGAAGAGAATGAACAAGATCTATGGAATCAATTCCATGCCACATATATTTGCAAAAATATAAAGTATTGCAAAATAAAATTAAGTTTTGCAAAAGAAAAAAAGTATTGAGCAAACAAAAAAATTGTTTTTAAACAAAAATTAAGTATCACAAACGTAAAATAAAGTATCCAGAGAAAAAAATAAAGTTTTACAAACAAAAATAAAGAATTGCAAAATATAAATAAAATATAGCAAAAACCAAGATATAATTAATTGCAAAAATCAATGACTGTTGTAAAAGAAACTAAAGAACTTTTATCCTTTTTTATCTCTGCAACAGGTTTTTAGGCATCAATGATTTTGCCACACATCATTTTTTTTACAATGCCTACTAATTATTTTGCAATGCTCCTTTTAATCTGCATTTCCATCACGTGTGAGCTCGTGATACCGTTTTGCCTTTGCGCTTCACTTTTCTGTGCGTTTCACTTTATGGTACTGTTTTGACGTGGGGGTGGAGTCAGGGGATTGGGGCGTGTACAACGGGCTCGGTGATGCCTCCCTAGAAGTTACGTCATTAGCTTGAGACACTGATCAAACATCATGGCTGAGCACAGGAATGCAGGTGGATCTCAGGTATATAAAGTTGATTGTTTAAGGAAACTCATTTTAAAATATTCAATGGGGTATACCCGTCAAGTGAATTTTTAAGACAACGGTTTAATTTTGAAGAAAATGCCTGTACTTTTTGTCAAATTGACAGAGACAACTGATCATCTTTTTTTTTCTTGTTTTTCTTCAAAGACTTTTTGGGAAAATATGTCTTATTGGTTGGAATCAAAGATTCACTCACTGCCCACTTTTGCTAAACAGGTTATGTTTGGAATGCTGTTGGACGAGAAAAGAAATGAATATCTTATTAATGTAATGTTGATACTGGGCAAATTTTTCATTCATAAGTCCAAATGTATGAAGACGAAACCTTATTTTTCTGTATTTAAAAGATAATTGATTTGTAATTTCTTTCCAGCGTTGGAATGTATGTAAAGTAAAAAGGCACAGAAATTGCCTGGAATAATAAGAGACCTTGAGCTCTTAAAAGAGGAATAAAGAGACACCTCTGTATTTGTATTTTATATATTTAATTTATTTATTTTATTTTTAACTGATATGTGCCTTGCTTAATACTCATTTACCTGTACTTACCAATGCCATTGTAGATGTACATTCTGTTTTTTGTTCTGTTCTTGGTGTTCAATAAAAAAAAACTAAAAAAAACACGTTTGCTTCAGATAAAGTAGTTAGAGATCAGTTAAAGCGGTGGATTTATTAGCCATACTCGCTAACGCGACTGAAATAGCCAGCATCTGCAGTTTTTTCTCTCTCAATTGATTGGACTATTGATTGATTCTTATGTTTACTTTATAGATTATAATTGTCTATACCATAGTATGTTGTCTTCTAAAAAAAAATGTAAACTCCATATTTAAAAATATATAAATAGATGTTACATTATCACTGTTAAAGGAGACAATAAATAGATTACAAATAAAAAGTTAAAGGGTAACTAAACCCTAAACCAACTTTTTTTAGTTAATGATCTGTAAGCATGGGGCTTTATTAGTACTGGTCATTGATTCAAGTAATTTTTTTGACATTTGTGTATGTGTTTTAATTCTACAATATATGGTGTAAAAACGTCTGAGTGCTGCCCTCTTCAGGTTGAACGGTGGCTACTGCAGTTGAATTTTCCTATTGGCTGTTTGCGGTACTTCGTGACGTAAGCGGTGACAGCTGACGTAAGCAGGTTCCAGCTCACCACGCCAGATTCATGTACATGTCGTCTTGCGACCGTTTGAGGAATAATTACATAGAGTCTGACAGCAGCTGTCAATTAATCCGTCACTACGAGTCTCAGGTGCCCCCCTCCGCACTCGGTTCGTTCCCTCTATCCCCGCCGGGGTCTGCCCACTTTTCCAGCATTTTCAAATATTTCTAGTGGGTGGAGTCAGACTCTGAGGAGGTGTTTAGTTACCCTTTAAACGATCGTAACAAATAAGCATCCCAGGAAACGATCTACAAACAATAAAAGAATATCACTTATAATGTTAATTGTGCAAAAGCAAAACAAATTTAACAGATTGATTCTTAAGAGTAGGTGCTGATAACCTGGATATATCCTGCTCTACACGAGGCAGAGAAACAGCAGGAGAAAGCTGCTGCTGTTGCTGCTGCTGACCCTGAGCTGCCTGAATAGTATATTCAGCTAATATATATATATATATATTAATCTGTAGTATTAAAGTTGTATTGTTAAAAAATAAAATAAAAAAATAAAAAAACTCATTTGGACGCTCAGGCGCCCCAAGGGGTGGGCGGCGCCCCTAGTATTTGCCTATTCCGCCTATGCCACGGGCCGGCCCTGTTTGTTACGATCGTTTAACTTTTTATTTGTAATCCATTTATTGTAACATTATCACTGTTAAAGGAGACATCTAAATATGGAGTTTACTTTTTTTTTTTTTTAGAAGACAACATACTATGGTATAGACAATTATAATCTATGAAGTAAACATAAGAATCAATCAATTGAGAGAGAAAAAACTGAAGATGCTGGCTATGTTAGCGAGTATGGCTAATAAATCCACCGCTTTAACTGATCTCTAACTTCTTTATCTGAAGCAAACGCAGTTAAAGCACATTTAATGCTAATTAAATAAAAAGAAACAATCAACTTTATATACCTGAGATCCACCTGCATGCCTGTGCTCAGCCATGATGTTTGATCAGTGTCTCAAGCTAATGACGTAACTTCCAGGGAGGCATCACCGAGCCCGTTGTACACGCCCCAATCCCCTGACTCCACCCCCACGTCAAAACAGTACCATAAAGTGAAACGCACAGAAAAGTGAAGCGCAAAGGCAAAACGGTATCACGAGCTCACACGTGATGGAAATGCAGATTAAAAGGAGCATTGCAAAATAATTAGTAGGCATTGCAAAGAAAAAGATGTGGCAAAAGCATTTCTGCCTAAAAATCTGTTGCAGAGATAAAAAAGGATAAAAGTTCTTTAGTTTCTTTTACAACAGTCATTGATTTTTGCAATTAATCATATCTTGGTTTTTGCTATATTTTATTTATATTTTGCAATTCTTTAATTTTGTTTGCAAAACTTTCTTTTTTTTTCTATCGATACTTTATTTTACGTTTGTGATACTTAATTTGTGTTTTTTAAAAAAAAAAAAGTTTTTTTGCTCAATACTTTTTTCTTTTGCAAAACTTTATTTGATTTTGCAATACTTTATATTTTTGCAAATATATGTGGCATGTAATTGATCCCAATCCACATTATAAAACTATATTTCAGGGTTTACATGGTCATAGTGCTCAGAACAAATCACTTTTTAAAATTGTAACTGTATAAAAAAAATAGGCTGTTTACCACAAAATACTAAAGATGATGATGATTTTCTGTTATTATATACATATTAACATTTAGGACACTAAGAGACATTTTCCATACATACAGTGCATCCGGAAAGTGTTCACAGCGCTTCACTTTTTCCACATTGTGTTACTTTAATGCCTTATTCCAAAATGGATTCAATTAATTATTTTCCCCAAAATCCTACAAACAATAACTCATAATGAAAATGTGAAAGAAGTTTGTTTCAAATCTTTGCAAATGTATTAAAAATTAAAAAAAAAGTCTCATGTACATAAGTATTCACAGCCTTTGCTCAATACTTTGTTGAAGCACCTTTGGCAACAATTACAGCCTCAAGTCTTTTTGTATATGATGCTACAGCTTGGCACATCTATTTTTGTGCAGTTTCTCCCATTCTTCTTTGCAGGACCTCTCAAGCTCCATCAGGTTGGATGGGGAGTGTCAGTGCACAGCCATTTTCAGATCTCTCCAGAGATGTTCAATCGGGTTCAAGTCTGGGCTCTGGCTGGGCCACTCAAGGACATTCACAGAGTTGTCCCGTAGCCACTCCTTTGTTATCTTGGCTGTGTGCTTAGGGTCGTTGTCCTGTTGGAAGATGAACCTTCGCCTCAGTCTGAGGTCAAGAGCGCTCTGGAGCAGGTTTTCATCAAGGATGTCTCTTTACATTGCTGAATTCATCTTTCCCTCGATCCTGACTAGTCTCCCAGTTCTTGCCAATGAAAAACATCCCCACAGCATGAAGCTGCCACCACCATGCTTCACTGTAGGGATGGTATTGGCCAGGTGATGAGTGGTGCCTGGTTTCCTCCAGACATGACGCTTGCCATTCAGGTCTTTTCAGTTCAATCTTTGTTTCGTCAGATCAGAGAATTTTGTTCTCATGATCTGAGAGTCCTTCAGGTGCCTTTTGGCAAACTCCAGGTGGGCTGTCATGTGCCTTTTACTGAGGAGTGGTTTCTGTCTGGCCATACCATACAGGCCTGATTGGTGGAGTGCTCCAGAGATGGTTGTTCTTCTGGAAGGATCTCCTCTCTCCACAGAGAAACGCTTGAGCTCTGTCAGAGTGACCATCGAGTTCTTGGTCACCTCCCTGACTAAGGCCCTTCTCCCCCGATCACTCAGTTTGGGCAGGTGGCCAGCTCTAGGAAGATTCCTGGTGGTTTCACACTTCCTCCATTTATGGATGATTGAGGTCACTGTGCTCACTGGGACCTTCAATGCTACAGAAATGTTCCTGTACCCTTCCCTAGATCTGTGCCTCGATACAATCCTGTCTCGGAGTTCTGCAGACAATTCCTTGGACTTCATGGCTTGGTTTGTGCTCTGACATGCACTGTTAACTGTGGGACCTTATATAGAGAGGTGTGTGCCTTTCCAAATCTTGTCCAATCAACAGAATTTACCACAGATGGACTCCAATCAAGTTGTAGAAACATCTCAAGGATGATCAGTGGAAACAGGAGCTCAATTTTGAGTGTCATGGCAAAGGCTGTGAATACTTATGTACATGTGATTTTATTTAATTTTTAATACATTTGCAAAGATTTCAAACAACCTTCTTTCACGGTGTCATTATGGGGTATTGTTTGTAGAATTTTGAGGAAAATAATAAATTGAATCAATTTTGGAACAAGGCTCTAACATAACAAAATGTGGAAAAAGTGAAGCACTCTGAATACTTTCTGCATGCACTGTAATTAAAGGAAAATATATCTTAGTGTCCTACATGTTAATATGTATATAATAACAGAAAATCATCATCATCTTTAGTATTTTGTGGTAAACAGCCTATTATTTTATACATTTAAAATTTTAAAAAGTGATTTGTTCTGAGCACTATGACCATGTAACCTGAAAGGTGTTGGCATGCTTAATGGCAGTTCCAAGTGTGATTGAAAATCATAAAGTAAATAAGTGTCCATTCTTATTGCTGTGCAATTCTTCTTTTGTTTTGACATTAAAAGAAGTCTGAGTAAAAAAAAATTATTTAGCATATACAATTTCACTTTACACACTGCACAATAATTGTGCATATGTTAACTCAAAGGTGTTGCTCTTCACTGGTTCAGAGAGGAGACAAAAAATGAGACTTGGTATTTTTTTTCCCTCAACTGCTTTAATAGATAATTATCACTCTCATTAACAGAAGTTGTTTTTCAGGGCAGGACCATAGGTAATATAATCACTGGTGAAATAAAATCAAATAAATAATTTAAATGAATCACCACTGTAATGATAAAAGTCATGAACCTAAGGGGCCTACATTCAGTCACTAGAAAAAAATGTCAACGCAAAAACAACATGAAGTAGGGAAACCTACTCTGAACCTAGTTTGTGCTAATCATAAAAAAATTAAACATTCAGTTAAAAAAAAACAACAAAAAAAAAAAAAAAACAATGAAAATTGCCACAGCAGGAACATTTTTCCCTTTTAAGACATATTTAGCTTCTGCTTCATTAGAAGAAGAGACCATCTGGTGCAATCCCAGAATGCAACACTGCCTTTAAAATCCCCATGAAGGACCATGAATCAGATCACACTCAAGCCACAAAAGAATGCAAAAACTTCAAACACAAAAGGCAAATAAAAATAAAAATAGAAGAATTAGTGGAACTACAGTAAAACAAAGAGCATTGTAAAATCAGAATCAAAAGAGCTATTGGTCTCTGCTGTTCTGTGTGACTCAAAAAAAGCAACAGCCCATCCTCAAAGGAAGGAGTCAGAACTAAGTAAGCCCTGATGCTTCACCACCCTCCAGGCCTTCAGTAACATCAGCAGTGTCCACTCACACACTGCACTAAAGCGCACCCTGGGGGCCCCATGCAAACTACATCAAACCACCACTGGCAAACAAACTAACGAAAATATGATCTCAGTGTAATTGCAAACACAAAAAGCAAATAGCCATGTCAAAAAAATGGGAAGTCTGTTAATTTTTGGACGTAAAGGGACAGTAGAAACAGTGCTTGGAGAGATATGTGCTTGTCCCCCCTCAGTGCATCAGAGGATGAGGGAGAAGTCTTCACATTCCGGCAGGACTTGGGAGGAGAGAGTGAAAGAGGAAGAGACATTACTTCTTCCATATGGTGTAAAACACCCACCTGATTCAGCATGTTAAAGAACAGTCCACTCATGTGAGAGATGCTATGTTGTGTTTATTGGATAAAACCCCTCAAAATTGTAATGGACAGGAGAAAAATTATTTAAAACAAAAGTTTACCCAAAAATGAAAAACCTCTCATAATTTACTCACCCTCATGCCATCCCAGATGTTTATGACTTTCTTTCTATTGCAGGACACAAACAAATATTTTTAAAGAATATTTCAGCTCTGCAGGTCCATTAAATTCAAGTCAACAGGGTCCAAAACTTTGAAGCTCAAAATCACATAAAATCAGCATTAAAGTAATCCATATAACTTCAGTGGTTAAATTCTTGTCGAGAAGTGATATGATAAATGAGGGTGAGAAACCGATACTTTGTTTAAGTCCTTTTTTACTATAAATTATCCTCCCTGTCCAGTAGGAAGCAATGTGTATGAAGAATGCAAATCGCCAAATGCAAAAGAACTCTTAGGACAGAAGAAAGAGCTTAGGTGGTTGAAAGTGGGGAGTTATTGTAAAAAAAAAAAAAAAAAAAAAAAGGGACTTAAATATTGATGTTTCTCATCCACACCCATCATATAGCTTTTGAAGATATGGATTTAACCAACAGAGTTGTATAGATTGATTTTATGCTACTTTAATGTACTTTTACAGCTTCAAAGTTTTGGAAACTGTTTACTTTCATTTTATGGACCTACAGAGCTGAGATATTCTTCTAAAAATCTTCATTTGAGTTCAGCAGATGAATGGAAGTCATACACATCTAGTATGGCATGATAGTGTGTAAATTATGAGAGAATTTTCACTTTTTGGGTGAACTATCCATTTAAAGTAAAATTTATGCATTGCTAAATGTGACCAAAATGATTCAAAGCACAGTAAATCATTTCTAAACAATGACAGTTTTTACCTTGTATTCCATCCATGATAGTTAGGTGTCGGTATAAGTCTGCATACATCTTGGACTTATACTGACATCTATCGGCTTAGATGAAATACCGGGAAAGAAATAGACTGGTGGCATTCAACTGATCACAATGTATAGTCAGGACATTAATAACGTGAATTGCTATTACAATTTTTTTTTTCAACTTAAAACTACTTCAAAGAGCAAAACAATTCTCCACATGCAGCAATGACAGCTTTGCAGATCCTTGGCATTCTAGCAGTCAGTTTATCCAGATACTCAGGTGACATTTCACCCCACGCTTCCTGCAGCACTTGCCATAGATGTGGCTGTCTTGTCAGGCACTTCTCACGCACCTTACAGTCTAACTGATCCCACAAAAGCTCAATGGGGTTATGATTCATAACACTCTTTTGCAATTATCTGTTGTCCAAAGTCTGTGTTTCTTTGCCCACTCTTTTCTTTTTCCATTTCAAAAGTGGCTTTTCTGTGCCATTCTTCTAATAAGGCCTGCACCCCTGAGTCTTCTCTTTACTGTTGTACATGAAACTGGTGTTGAGCAGGTAGAATTCAATGAAGCTGTCAGTTGAGGACATGTGAGGCATCTAATTCTCAAACTAGAGAATCTGATGTACTTATCCTCTTGATTTGTTGTACATCTGACCTTCCACATCTCCTCTGTCCTTGCACATCTCTTTAGTTGTCCTTTGTCTTTGAAGACTGTAGTGTACACCTTTGGAAAAAATCTTGGGAATTTTATTGCTTTCATTCCTCAAAACAATGATTGACTGATGAGTTTCTAGAGAAAACGGTTTCTTTTTTGCCATTTTTGGCCTTAAGACATGCCAGTCTATTGCATACTGTGTCAACTCAAAGACAAACAAAAGACAATGTTAAGCTTCATTTAACAAACCAAACAGCTTTCAACTGTGTTTGATATAATGGCGAGTGATTATCTAGAACCACAATAGAAATTTGGCATGATTACTCAAGGATAAGGTGTTGGAGTGATGGCTGCTGGAAATGGGGCTGGTCTAGATTTGATAAAAAATGACTTTCTTCAAATAGTAATGGTGCTGTTTTTTTACATCAGTAATGTCCTGACTAGACTTTGTGATCAGTTGAATGCCACTTTGGTGAATTAAAGTACCAATTTCCTTAAACAGTAAAATATGTACATTATTCCAAACTTGGCCGCCAGTGTAAACTTCTAATACAGGGGTGCCCACACTATTTTGTGTGATGATCTACTTTTAAATGACCAACTCAATAAGATCTACCAACTAAAAAAAACACAGTTTCATTTAAAAAAAGAAAATGCTTGTTGGGACTACTGCATGTATCCCTAAATGGAATTCATCTTCTAATTAATAAAAAAATATAACAATGTTCAATGTTGATATCATTCAGTTTTAAAACTAAACCCAAAACACCTACAGCACAATAGATTACAATAGCCAGGGCATTTACCTTATTCTGATGACGAGTAAATATTGACCAGGCGAGGTTTTGTTTATTCAGTTGCCATGACAACTAGGTTTGCGCATACGCGCCTTCCAAGGACTTCTGAGAACAGAGCGCGAAATTGCGATACTACTGCCCTGATTAGGCAAAACTGTCTGATTCCATTCAGTTTTGCCTAATCCGGGCAGGAGTATCATAAAAGCAGTATCAGTAGTGCAAGTCAGATAGAAACTAAAAGAAGGAAAGACATTATATTTATTTTTATAAAAATTTAACGAAAGTACATTTAAATTTTGTGGGATCTACCAGCATTGCCTTTGCGATCGATTGGTAGATCGCGATCGACGTATTGGGCACCCCTGTTCTAAGAGTTAATGCTAAACATAATAAACAATTGAAACAAACATCCCAAGACCAAATAATACATTCAACAAATTATGATTATAAACAGACATTGTTTGCTGGCACTTTAAGACCCCAGACAGAACTCTTTTAATGAGATCAGGTCCTGAAATTGATTGGCACATAAACAATTGCAGCTAACTTAATTTGAAAAGGATACAGCTCCATATATGAGGGCACACACACCACCTCTTTGGAAAAGTCCACTTTGCATGAAAGTCTCCCCAAAAGCTTCTCATATTCACTGAGTGCATCAGTCAGATTCACACAATTACCCTACAGGCAGAAAATAAATCATGATAACATATTCGTATTTAGAAAGAATGAAAACCAGGAAAACTTCAGAGCAACTTTCACTACAAGTCCCTCTCACCTGTGTGAAGTACTTCCCACCAGGTCGCAGAACTCTGATAGAAAGGTCAAGAATGAGCCTCAAGAATTCCCATGTTGAGTCTAAAGGAGAATTAAGATTGAATACATTTGATGTCATTTTTTTAAAAGTTGGGTCAAGGATCAGGTAGAAAGGTTTGAGCTGCATTCACTAACCCTCCTCAGGTGCTGTGGAAATAGGGACAGCGGTCAAGTCATTGATCACGTAATCAAACGTCCTCCCTTGTTCAGAAAACTTTTTAAGTACTGGAACACAGTCCTGTACCAAAATCTGAAGAAACAAAAGTGAATTTTTTGCTTCATCGTGAGAAACAGATATTAATTGTTAGCAATGCAATAATATCAGTTGCCCAGAGTTTTGAGTAATCTCCCCCAACTGATTACTTGGGACTTGTTTCAGAAGCAGGAAAAGGGGCCTCTTTGTCATTTCAGCATAAATAGAAATATGTTAAGCAACTGATAAACAGTTCTGACAGAGAGCAAAGACAGAACAAGTAAACATGAATTTGCATTCTAGTCTAAACTGGAGTGAAACTGACAAAACTTAAATAAAAGCTTGGCTTTTATGTTTAGGAACCAGGACTGACATTAACATGTGCTTTAACTGATCAAATGTCATGGAAAAGCCAATCAAATCCTTACCTCGTAACAATCTCCCTTCAAGTTATCTAAAACGTTCCCACATGTCTTCCTCATGTATTTCTGACATCCGTCAATCACCAGCTTGTCAATGTAAATGCTTAATAAAGGAACGCAACATTTTTTAATCACACTTAATTACAGCTGAATGAGAGGCACAAGGGAATACATATTAATTCATTTTGGTAACCAGTTGAGGTTACCACAAGACAGTTAAGTGATAGGGTTACAAAATAATGAGTTCTCATGTAAAGAAGATGAGCTCTCTAGGGTGAACTGACCCTTGGTTTACCCATTTAATGTTAATACTTAACATTAATCTTAATCTTGTATTTGGTCAAAATGCCTTTAGATACTTGACAATAATAAATAAATGCATTTTATGGTACTTGTATGAGACTTGTACTTGTAATGTCAGAGCATTTTGGGTGGTTACTAAAGCCCAAAGTATACATTGGTCAGACACGAGCACTGAGCGTCTGCGCAAAGGACATGTGACACAAATTTGTAATCAGCAGAGTGCTCAATCACGGAGCGCATAATCTGAATGCGCATGGAAATATTTGCACTAATTAGTGAGTACACAAGGTGGCAACACTCACCACTTAGCTGTTGCTGTCAAGAAGCAGCACTTGAAGATGATGTAATCACCACTAAAACAATAGAAGACGGAGGAGGAAATAACAACTGTGGATGTGTGTGAGGAGGTCAGGAGATACCTGCATTTGTATAACTCGAGTCTGAAGGAATATAAAGACATAACTATGGGTCTAAACTCCTGTAGACAAATAGTCCAGTATCTCAAAGCAATTGTGGCATGCATACGCCAACTGCCTGTGTATGCACGCACTGCTGTCAAATGAAGTATACTTTAAAAGGCTGGTGTTCAACTGTACGCATACGTAAGTGTTCACATCAAAACCGAAGGATTCTTTGGGCTTAAGGTATTGCTAGGTTATTACTAAATGGTTGCTTACTGACCCAAGTCAAAATTATATCACATTTTCACTACAAACGAAGGGTTTATTATATTTCAAATGTAAAAATAGTACCACCACTGACATCTGGGTGACACCAGAGAAAGTTTAGTAGAGACGGAGCACTGGTATTAAAAATGACTGGGGGAAATTTGGCATCAAGGCATGTAGAAAAGGAAGTCTCATCTTACAGGTAAAAGAGACAATACATTTTTAGAAACGGACATTGCCTGTCAAAATTTATGATAGCGCTGTTGTCAGATTTTAAAGCTGATTTTACAGTTTTTCTCAATCGCTTTGGCACAATCGTCGAATGACTATTAAACTTTGTCAAACTATATGACAAACTATATGAACATTAGGTAATTTGTTCACATGACTATAGTCATTTATAATTGCTTTGGCACAAAATGCATTGAGTAAGCCTTGCAGATCAAAACAGTTTGCATTAATTTGCTATTGAATGATATTACCCTCAAATGCAATTATACACGTTCAATGTATAAATCCCTAAATGCAAAATAGAACAACCAAAAATCACAATAACCTGTCACACACATATATTAGATACATAATAGTTATGTGGTATTGTTGTAATAGTTGTCAGATGGATAGACTTAGGCTAGATGGGGAACAATTCAATTTTCTCATAATTTAGACAACCAAAAGCAAATGCTGTCCAATTTAACTGACAGGTGAAACTCATAACCTATCAGTTCTCAAATACATTTAAACTGCAAGGTTAAGACTGAATTTTACAACTGTGGAATATGTAGCAGGCAGAAGACAGACAGGGGCAAGAGCCTGCTCTTGCAAGAGGAAGGGGCATTAGAGTGTGGGGTGGTATGGTGAGGGGGAGAGGAAAAGGGAGAGGGGGGCACAGAGAATGAGGAAGAGACAGATAAAGGCAAAGGCACAGAGAAATCTCAAACGAGATATGGGCAACAATTATAGACCATGTCATCAACCATGGCCTAAGTATGACAGAGGCTGGTCAGAGAGTGTAACCTAATCGGGGCCGGTCCACAGTGTCATCTATAGTCAAGACATTCAGGAGAGAAAACAGGTGTGTAATCAAATAATGTACTGCAATATTCCTTCACACTGGTATTCCAGTAAACTTAGCCAATGCATGTCTCAGAATTTATGTAGAATACATTGACTTTACTGTGCTGTATTTTCTGTCTATGATTGAGCGTATGCCACCACCACTGCTCAACAAGAACTTGAAATTTGCAATATGGTTGTAGCAAACAATGCTATTAAGACAAATAATATTCAAAGTGCAGTCATACAAGATGAAGGCATCTTTCAAAATGTCAACACCATCAGCATCTCCATAATTGATAGAGTGCTGAAGAGAAATCAGATTGCAATGAAGCAACTCTACTAGGTACCTTTTGAGAGGAATGGTGAGCGTGAAGGAGCTGAGGTACCAGAATGTACAGGTAAGAATTCATCATTTTACACTACACAGTGCAGTAATCTCCTTGTCTTTCAGTATTGACAAGTACAACCTTGTATATGCAGAATATGTTACACAATGTCAGATATGTTTAGCTGTATGATATACAATCTCTACTGTAAATTATTTCCTAAATTGCTTTACTATCTTGTATAGAGTGATGGAGCTGGAGGCTGATGAATCCCCACACATTTTTGTGTATGTTGATGAGGCAGGACTCAACTTAACCTTAATATTATTGGTCACCGAGCCACTGTTGATGTGCCAGGCCAGTGTGGAAGGAACATTCTAATGTGTGCTGCCATATGTGGGAATGGTGTACTCCACCACATTCCAATCATTGGGCCCTATAACACTTAACATCTCCTCAATTTCCTGGGAACTCTTTACAGGGATCGCATTCATGAGAATAAGAGGGGGTATATATATAACGTATGTTATAGTTTGGGATAACGTAAGTTTCCATTGTCCATATACAGTCAGAGAATGTTTTGTTGCCCACCCACGTTTTTTGATGGAATTTCTCCCACCATACTCCCCATTCCTAAATCCCATTGATGAGTTTTTCTTCATGGAAATTGAAGGTCTATGATCACCGTCCTCACAACCAGTTGTCCTTACTGGGTGCAATGGATGGTGGTTGTGAGAATATCACAGCAGATTGTTGTAGTGGTGGCTACATCATGCCAAAAGATTATTCTCTCGTTGCATTGCAATGACGATATCAGGTGTGATGTAGATGAAATGTTGTGGCCAGACAGAGGTTGATGAACTTGCAGTATATTTTATTTTTTCTTGCACATATTGTAGTTCCTGACAATTTGTTAAATGCTGTTGTGTGTGTGTGTGTGTGTGTGTGTATATATATAGATATATATATATTATTTTATTTTTTTCTGTAAAAGCTTTCTTTACGTATTTTCGGTTGGCTGTAAAGTGTGCACATATAATGAAACGTGTTTAAATAAATGTTAGTGTGTGTATGTGCCATGACATTTTGACATCAATACTATTCAGCTGCCTACATTTACAATGTTAGCAATTGGAAAATATTATATAGTGGGTAACTATCACACTTTCAGAATACACTGTCATTTGACAAGATGTCTTTGCATTTTGACTGTCTTTGTCTAAGCAAAAATAAAAGGAACCTTTTGTTTTGATGACAATGATATATTCATTGATGAATTTATTTACATTTGAAACATGAGTTAATTCTTCTGATTGAGTTGTCACCTTTTGCAGGTCACAGAGTAGTGTGCTGAATGTACCGTGTGATGTGAGAATTGTACATAGAGTTTTGACAATTGTACGTTTGTATCAGTAAATGTGCCAAATCGATTTAGAAAAACTGTAAAAATATTCTTAGATCGTAATCTTGACCAACCATTTCGAAGATTGAGGTCCTTCCCCATTCAGGAGCTGTACATATATGCCATTTGCTTACACTGAAAATAGCTGCTCAGCCTGCCCTTGAGCATTCCATAGATGGCCGCCGAGTGGACTGACTTGCCTTGAAAGGTCTTTGGTGGGGCTCTTTTCAGTTGAAATCCTACTATAAAAGCTTGTGTTCTGAGTAATAAACCTATGTCAAAGTTCATGTTTATAATCAAAAGGAAGACGGTGTATATTTACTGTTTTCTACCGGTCTTTTTTGACCCATCTGTTTCTCCAAAAACAAAGGATTAATGTGGGACTTAAACCTATTGAATCATGGTTAATAAGCTAGTTGCAGTCAAGTGTTAGCGTAAAGGATATCTCAACCATGGTGATCATCTTTGGTTTGAGCTTCACTGCTTCATGGAGAATTCCACCATCTCCTCCTCCCAGAATAAGTACCTCCTTCCCAGCATAGTGCTCTTTGCCACTGCCCATAATGGCCTGAGTGTAGGGCAAATCACTCTCTGCCAGATCTGACATGTGATCACACTAAATTATGACACACTCACAAAAAAAAACTTACTTCAGCATCAGAAAATAAAATGTAAGGACATAATAAAATGTGACCCTTTTAACTTACTGACATCCCCATTAAGGATGAGCATATTGCCAAACTGCTGTGAGTGCAAGATTTTGATGTTCTGGTAATCAGAATCCTTCTCGTACACAACTTCATCAATGTCATACTCCATGAGCCTGCCATCAGCAGTGGGCCAGTATCTGTCCACATCACTGCCTCGAATCAGCGCAGGGAGTCTGAGAGGATGCATTTATATACAGTAGTTAAATGTTTAATATCAAAGATGACAAGTGATTCAAAATTAAAATAATACTAGTTATGTTTTACCTCTTGATCCTTTGGACATTTCCATTCAGGAGAGCCTTGAATTTCTTCTCCAGTGCATTCAGTAGCTACAAAGTGAGCAAATAAATGACTGTCTTAATTTTATTGCCTTTTTTAATGGTGAAGAGTGAAACATTATGACTGTTTTCATCTCGCCATATTAAGCTGGACCAGGATAAATTACTTAACATTAAAACACACTTTTAATGAGAAAGCAAGCAAATTCTGAAACGTTTGAATCACACTTTATCTCCTGGTGTTTGTGTGGTTAGCACGTTGTGGTAGAATGGGTACCATCCATGGTGTCCAGACAAACGTTATTAAATGTAAATTTCATGCAAGCGCTAAAATCCATAAGGAGCACAGGATCATCAAGTTGCATATAGCAACTGAACACTACTCCCTTTTGATAATCAGAATTCAGACTTTTGGGTAATGAACTCTATGTTTCCAGCTTATCCTTGAAGAAAGTTGAAACAAAATGAGCTCATTACATAAGTATCTCTAACAATCCTGACAAAACCTACATTCTGTTAACTCACATTTTCCACTTGCGCTACATCATCCCCTTCCAGACACTGCAGGTCAAAGGTCACCAGACCATGAGTGTGCATTCGTAGTATGGCAAACCTAAAGCAAGGAAAAAACAGAAGTGCAATTAAAACCTCAAAACATCATCCAATTCACTGAAATCACACAAAAAAGATAAAACTGCAGTGAGATCTTTACAACAAAAATGCTGAGTTTTACAATGTAAAGTACAACCCCTTTTTTGTCCAACATTCATTAGTGCTTAAAGTTATATGAATTAGTGATAGACCTATATTTGGGCCAGGCTAATTAATCAGACAATATTTTGGCCATTATGAAATTACTGTCATTGGCCGAAAACTATCTATGTCTAGGTAGTTTACTATATATTAGTGCCTATTAACTACCTATTAACCAAGTTGGTCATTCTACCAAGTTTCCATTCCAAAAATCTACAAACAGAATTGTCAATGGATAGTGCAATTTTCATTAAATTAAAAAAATCCATATTGGTCTACCACTACTATGAATGACTTTAAGATCTCCAGGACTTTAAAGGGGACTACAGTTTAGACAGTCCAAGACAATGGACAATGGCACCTCCTCACGTTCCACTAAGTTGTGCTGGAACTGCAGGCTCCACTGGGACATGCGTTGTTGGTAGGCAGGCCGGAGCAAAAAAGTGGTTAAAAGCAGAGACTTTACTGAAAAGAGATACACTGTGTCCAGGTCAGCTTCATCCCAGCTTAAGCCTAAACAAAGACCTACCAGCTGTGTTTACAGCACGCCACACACAAAACAGGAAGTGAGGGCCAAAGCCTATAGATCAGATACACAAAGCCACTAAACTGACCCTGCGCTCATCTAAATGCCCCATTGTTGGACAGAGGATGAACTTAACTGGCCAATCAATGGTCAATCTAAAAAGCGTCTGAACACAGGAGCACACCTGGCGTTTTCAGTTGGGGGAACCGGGGGGTACGTTTGTGTGGTCAGGGATGGATGCAGTCATCAATATTGTATAACTCTAGTCAGAAAAATTCAACATTGTCCTTAACTGTTACAGGACAAAAATGAAAACACTCCATGGAACGTAACAATGGAATTGAAACCTCTCTTTTTTCCTCACTCATGAATAAATCACAAACAAATCCTATATAATCAACAGGGCAACTATGGTCACTCCTCCCTAAAACTTTTTTTTTAAATCCTGAATTTCCACATACTGTGGCATGTTGTAAAATCTTCCTGACAAGTCTCTGATCTTCTAACTACAATGACAGTGATTGTGTTTACATGCACAGAAATATTCCTTTATTAACCAGGTCAAGCTCTGATTATTTCTGTGTCATATAAACTCGATGAAACCAATATTCTGTTTTCTACTGTTCTAAAACCAAAAAAAAAAATGCAATCCAGACTGCTGGAGGAGAGAGAGAGAGGGAGAGGGAGAGGGAGAGAGAGAGAGAGAGAGAGAGAGAGAGAGAGAGAGAGAGAGAGAGAGAGAGACGCATGCAGCAGCGTTGATGTGTGTTATGTGTTATGCTGAAAAGCAAAGCTTTATGTGATGCTGAAAAGTGTGTTAATAAAAGACTTTGCCTCATCCTTCATGATGAGAACTAGAGACGTATCATAACACATCTGAATATTCCCTGTACTGGAATGCATTTATATCTGCAGGTGTAAACCAAAGCAATTCTCATAGCTTCATAAGACATGCAGTTAGGTCTGGGCGATATGGCCAAAATTGTTATCGCGATAATCTTTTTCATATTGTTCGATATCGATATTAATCACGATATACATTTACACATTGCACTTTCTTTTTTTTATTTCAAAGTTGATGGAAGAATAGAAGAAAAAATAAATTCTAAACAGTCAAAATAATCTCTACAAAACTGCACAGGGGGTCCAGAGACTTTTACAATCTTTTACTGTTTATCAATTGAAAATGAATGTTAAAAGATCATCTTTTTGTTCTGAAGCATAGTGACAGCAGTCCAGTATTTGTTGAAATATTTTTCCATTATAAATGAAATATTTTTTATATTTCTTTAGATTCAGATACACAAGTATGGGGTATAGAAGCCCTTGTGACTGTGGAATGATGCTGAATGTGGGTTCAGGGGTGTCCCGAGAGAAAATTTAGAAAACGTTTTTTTTTTTTAAATGTAAAAAACATTTGTATATTTTCATTAAAGTGAGAGACTAGTCTACCAACTAGTAATTTTAGTCTTTCCTTATCCATTCCAGACATCTAATTAATTTTCTCAAATTTAGAACAGAAATCGATTTGTTTATTCAATTTGTTTATTATTAAAGGCTCGTAACATGCTGATTATTAAAGATAAATTTAGAAGGGAAAAACGTTATTGTCTAAAATGTGCTTTGAAACCACTTTAACTCATACGGCACTTCATGTCTACACACATGCAAGGAAAAGAGGCAATGCGTGCGGAGCAGGACAGGGCAGAAATGATGCATGTTTAGTGCTAGAGAACAATATTCAAGATTACAGCGCAGAAAGATCAGAGCTGTTGTCCACATCACATTTGTTCTGTCGCGCTCTTCACTAGAGATGATGATCAGGCACAACCGTTGTCATGAAGTCTTGCTGTGCGGATGGAATCAATCCGGTGTCCAACGTAACCTAATTGTTAGCAAGGCAGCTAGCATTAGCAAGTTCATCCAGTCTGACCCTACGTTACCATTGGCGCGTTGTGTGTGAAGCTGAGAGCATTTTCAATTCATTCCTATGAAAGCCGAGTGTCATGCGGAGCAAGCTCTGGAGCAAGGTGTGGAGCAAGCTCTCTCCTAGCGCTGTGAGCGGCTTTGAGCGGATTTCGTCCACCCCAGTGGAAACACAGCCTGAGAAAGCCGAACTGCATGCGTTTTAGCGACTCGCAGTAAATATCTAACGGTAGATAGAATTCTTCACAAACTTTAAAAGAAATTAACATAATGTATCAATATACACTATTGCTTGTGTTCTGTTGTCAAGTACATGAATGAGAATTAATCTGTAGGTTTAATTTCTGTGAAGCATAACAAAAATACAGCTAAATAAATTGCCAGAGTCAATTCCGATAACTAAGGTGTTGGAAAAGTCAAGTAATTTTTATTTGTATAGTGCTTTTCACAACCCACATCGTTTAAAAGCAGCTTTACAGGAAATCATGTATTAACAAAAAAAGCCTTAAGAGTGATCATTGTATAGTTTGATTAAATATGATTGGAAATTTTGTATACAAATTTAATTAAATAATAATTGTATTTAGAACCCCAGTGTGCAAGCTGAATGCGACTGTGGCAAGGAACACAAAACTCCACAAGATGTTGGTTATTGGAGAAAAACAACCTTGGAAGAAACCAGAATCACTGTGGGGGCCAGTTCCCCTCTGGCTAACCAGCATGAATATAATGCCAATATTAATTATTTGTGTGCAGTGCAAGTCATGGTTTTAAATGTGTAAACTAAGTGTTAAAAAGGCCAGAAAAGGCTGATAACCAAAAAGTTGTAAGGCCAAACTTTTTTTAAATCGATATAAAGAATGTAAAGAAAAATTACAAACACAGAGGGTTCAAATAGTCTGAAAAGAATAATTGTGCAACCAAAATCCCACTAAAAACAGAACAACTAACATTTGGTGCATAATGCATGACTTTTAACTATAAGCAAGCCTGAAATGTACTTACTTATTTTGGGAATCTTATTTTTAAATATGAAGACTTGGCTCAGTTACAATGATCTATATATAAGTATTTACCAAATTAAGCTTTTTATAGCCTATATATTCACCAGATTAAAGATTTTTATACACTACCATTCAAAAGATTGGGTCACTAGCGTGAAATGTTTCTCATGATCTTAAAAACCTTTTGATTTGAAGGTGTATGCTTAAAAGTTTAAAATTAGTTTTGTAGACAAAAATATAAGTGCCACCATATTAATTTATTTAATTACAAAACAAAAATGTTGTAAAACATTATATAAAAAAATAAAATGGATGACTTGGACCGAATAATAAAGAAAAGCAGCCATTAAGTGCCCAACATACAGATGGGAACTTCAATACTGTTTAAAAAGCATCCCAGAGTGATTCCTCAAGAAGTTGGTTGTAAAAATGTCAAGACCAAATTCTAGGCAAAGTGTGGCCACTTTGAAGATGCTAAAATATAAGTTTTGATTTATTTTGGATTTTTTTTTAGTCACAACCTAATTCCCATATTTCCATTTCTATTATCCCATAGTTGTGATGACTACAATTATTCTAAAATGGGAAAAATAAATAAAAAAATTAAGAATGAATGAGTAAGTGTCCCTAAACTTTTGAACTGTAGTGTATATTTATACATACTGTTTTTTTAACCAGATTTTTTTTAACCAGATTTATTATTATTCACAAGATATGAAGTTAGAGACACAATGTACATGCTGTTGGGACATGTTTCCGTCTAGTCACATTTTTCTTTGCATGTCCTCGCTTTAATTTAAACAATTATCTAATCAAAATAATAAAATATGCATTGAAGTTAAGTTATAAATATGGATGAATGCTATCTATGATGATAGATTTAAGGCGTCTTTACACAGCCAAGTTAATCCTGCTCAGTGCCTGTTTGAAATTCTTAATTTCGTAAAGACGAAATGCAGCATAAAAGCCAGTCTAAATTAAGCCTGCTCTAACCCACCTCAGAGCAGCCTTAAACTGTTTTTTGTCATGATTGTGCTTACCTTTCATAATTTATTTACATATTTAAGGTATGATATAATATTTTCATTAATTTAATATTTCTCCATTTAAAATTTTCTATTTAAAACATTCATCTCATATAATGTATGCAATTGTAATTTCTGTGTAAATGCATTTAATATATACTATATTATATATATTATATACTGCTCTGAGCAGTATTAAACAGTCTGTGTAAATGCATCTAAATGCCAGTTTAAATGCAGCTTCTGTTCCACCTTGGCAGTGTAAAGATGGCTTTAGATATAGCAAATCCCCACAAGGTGTCTATAACTACGTTTCCATCCAAGGATTTTTTGCGAAAAGTTTTAGCGCATCAAAATAAAGCTGATGGAAACGCACATTATCGCTAAAATGTCACAACTGTCGACATAATATTTTTCTGTTTAACTCAAGCACATAAACTCTATGTCGATACATCAAATGTTGCGGAAACAGTTTTTGTCGATTGGCATTAATGCAAAAATGTAGTGTCACATGACAGAGTTTGCCCCAATCGTTAGCCTGTGTTAATCATGACGACAGTATTGAAAGCCAATTTATTGTATGTGATTATGGATTGATCTTTACAGCATATAGATCCGATCTGCAAACGTGACACTTCCAGGAGTGCCAACACAAATATCTCGTGCACGTTGAACAACGAATGGCCACTGTTTGCGATTAATTTAATCGCCGTATTCATCCGGTTATTTATTAAAGTTAATTTTCCACACCATTCAAAATAATAGACAGCAGTCACGGAATTAGCCAACGAAACATAAAACATTTAATTTCTGTGCACAAATATGTTTTAAATTAAGAATAAATACACAGTACTCAGTGAAAAGCTTGAGGTTTTTTTTTATTTTTATTATTATTGTTTAGTCTACTTTTGAAATAATGCCAGCAAAATCCCCTGTATTTAACTAAATAAATTGCCAAATGAAAAAAGCATTAAATAAAAAAATAAAAAAATTATTACCAAACGAAAAAATCATTTAATAAAAAAATATATATTTACCAAACTAAAAAAAAAATTATTAGACCTATATATGCCTTTTCTTTTCTCAAACTTAAATTAGCTTTACCCTGTTCTGTAGATGAATTAAAGTTGGATGAATGATGTTCTCAGAATGTTATGCACTTTTTTCAAGACTATAAACTATTAGAACAATTTTTCCAATGCTGAGTTCATTTTCAGAAAACGAGCTTTTGAACATTTTAAAACGTTTAAATATTTTAAATCTAACCCTCTTTACCTCAGATCGCATTTACTGCTGCTTCATAAAATATACATTTTTGAAGTTAAACTATATTTGAGATGATAATCAAGTTCAGTTGGTCGTTAAAAGTTGCTGGAGAAATATGCAAGACATAATGCATTTGTGATGGTGATGCTTTTGATTAGATGATTGTTCAAAATATTGAATATCAAGAATGTATCATATTTAAAACCTGATTGTGGAGTGGAGGGGGGCGGGGCCGGGCTAGAATGTCGCACGCCCGGTCCCGCCCCCCTCTGCTCCACACTGATATAACACCACATCATTTTTTTTCTTTAATAGCTGTGCACACCGCATATACGCATCAATTGATGGTCCTTATACTGAGACCGAAATTTTCCGCCTCTACTTGGTGCAGGTTGCCAGTTTGAACAGGGCCATGATGATCCACTTTCGGGTCGGAACCAGTGCCAACCTGCGATAGGTGCAACATCAGGACCAATATTACAGTCCCATCAGAAGGTCAACTGCTCCCTTTTAATTGCAATTCCTCATCTTCTGGTTGCTTTTATTTGTTAATTAAAATGACAGTAAACTGGCTAATTTTAATTAATTGTCTCAATACTTTCCCCAATTTACCAAAACTTTGGAGGAAAAATATTAGGGACATCTGGGAGGCGAATTAGCGATAAACACACATTTCTGAATGGAAACGGCTTCAGGGCAGATTTCTTTTGTGCTAAACCAAAACTTATGCGACAAAGTGTTTTTTTTTAGGCATGATTTCATCACGCACACCATTTTTATTGATAAAAGGCCATTTGAATGGAAACAAGCAGAAGGCGGAAAAGTCGCAATTTTATTTTCCACATTTTTACTTTAGCGCAAAAGGTGGATGAAACTAAGCTTATGACTGCTTTTATTTCACATCTTGAGGCCACTGTTATAATGTAGAAAAGAAGCCATTCCAATTGTAGAATCCTCCAGAGGAACAATAATAAAGAGTAAAACTATCGGCGTACATGTTTGCCAGTAACATATAATTCTAAAAAGCAACTATCAACACCGATTAATCGGTAAAACCGATACATCCGTCTACCTCTAATCTTCAGTACTTTTAGTAGAGAATACCAGGAAAATAACATCCAATAACATCCAATAACATCCTTAGTTTAATTGGAATATGCTGAGCAAATACTATGTTTACAAGTACATCTCAATAGCTGTAAAGCATGTAAACTACTTTATTTGTGTAATAAAAGGCTTAACTAGGATAGAAATCGATCAGAAAATAATGTGCACGTAAATGTGGGACACGAGGCAAAGGTGCTTACCTGCCATTCTTGCCAATGAAGGTGGCCAAATATCCATGTCCCTCCGATTCATGGACAGTCTCTGTCATTTCCTGCTCTTGAAATATAGACTGCAGGCCACACACAGTCACAGAAACATCAGCTAAACAGAGAGAGTGAAAACAGATGCATAAATCCTCAGCTTCAAAGGCCCCTAAAGAAGATTTCCCCTGGGAGACAGAATAAGTGTAGTCTGGGAGTGAAGGCAATCCCAACATCTGATTTTACTGCATACATCCCTGCTGGCTTGCAGGGTTAACTAAGTTACACTTTCTTGCTGTTTTCTATTCTCCTTAATCTAAACAATCAAGGGGTGAGTTGCATGCAACATGCCAATCTGCAGCAGTATGTATAACTATCTAATCTAAATCTAAAAGCAAGCACTTGAGCACAATTGCACACCATGACACTTTGCACCTGTCACATTGCTCACAAAACAGACACAGAATATCCAAGTATGATCGCTGCATGGGAGACTCATCGGCTTGCGATATTCTTAGCCAGCGAAAACAGAGGCACCACCGACCTTCCTTCCTCTATGGGTGTCAAGAGCATGAAAACATGCAGAAAAACACCTCTCTTACAAAATCGGTGGAATATGTGCATAGGACCATCTTAGTTACTAATAAGTACAACGGCTTTACGCGCTGCTCATTATTCCGCAGCCAGGTCTTTATTCACCTGCTGTCTAATTGTTTGTTTAGTGCAACCAGGGAACACAAGACAAAATGAGCTGAGACTCAGCGGCTAGTTCTTTACTAGTGCAATATGTGGCCAGAGCTTTATTCAAATACATGATAAAGAGCCGCCGCGAGCTCCAGAGAACAACCCACATTAGCCTCTGCTAACACCGCTATGCTACCCGACTGGAAGGTCATGTATCACAGCAAACGTCAGAAAGGGATCCACAAAACAAAGACGCTTTACGCTTGATTGCAATGACAGATGCATGCATGTCTCCTCTGCAACTTTCAGCAATGCAACACTGGGACTGCAGCCTCGGTGCTACCAGAGGGACGATAAATCGCTTACAGAGCAAATGCGAGGAGGCCCGTACAGTGTCTGCAATGCAACACGACCCCCCCCCCATTCATTTCAACGATATTTACCTGGCGCGCGGAGCTTGAAGTCAAGGGTATAATGAAGCACTGCCATGATGGGGTAAAGCCGTCTGCCATGCCTGGATGAGGCAGCCGGTGGTGAAACGGTGGAGAGTCTACGGTGACAGTGTGAGAGAGATCGGTCAAACTTGTGGTGGGAGGGAGGTGTGTTCTGTGCTCTCAGTCTGTCTGTCTCTCTGAAGCTCGGAAGTGGGTGGAGTGGCCCTGCAGCACCCGGCGGTCAGGTCCAACCCGGTAAAAGGAATGTTCCGAGTTCTAAACAAGTTAAGCTCAGTCGACAATATTCTTGAATCATATTTTATTGACCATGAAATAATTTCGAATCGTCCATCTTTTATTAAAAAACCCAGTGAGGCACTTAGGGTGCAATGGAAGTGAATGGGGCCAGTCCATAAATGTTAAAATATACAGTTTCAAAAGTATAGTCACATGAGACCTAAACATTATACACGTTAACATGATTTTAGTGTGATAAACACATATTATGTGATTAACACATACTTTTTATGTCTTGCAGTTATGCTTTTGAAACCGTGTGTATTTTAACATTTCTAGACTGGCCCCATTCGCTTCCATTGTATGTGCCTTTAAGTACCTTTGATTTTTGCCTCTTGTATCTTTTTGTTAAACAAGGGACAAGTCGAAACTATTTTCTTTGGTAATCAACCCTAGTCATTTATAGATGTAATGGGTGGGACATGTCCTCACCACTTTTTGCCTTTGGCAATTTGGTCTCCACCACTTTTTGAAATACAATGCTTCAGATATGTGTCAAATGCAAAGGAAACATCTCTAGTTCTTCAGCACAAGTGTCTATTTTGTGTGTGTGTGTTAAAACTAGTGGCAATCCTGCACTGGAATGTGCTCGTTGTGGCTCTTATCTATTCTTTCTATTCTATCTATTTATCTATCGATTTTATTGAGATTTAAATGAACAAAACCTACCTCTCTACCCTAAACCTTAACCTAACTGATAGTGCCATAAAAAGCAAATGTGACATGAAAAACACAATTTCTGAAGCAACCACTTCATTTTGTGCCGCTTCTGTGACGACTCACTTGCTCTTCAGGACTCGTAACCTAGTTCTTTGTATCACGAAACAAGTTTATGTAATGCAAGGTTTTGTAATGAAAATGTTAAAATTAGTCATCTGCTATAGTAAAAGTGTTTATATATGTCATAATATTGCATTGTGTGAGGAACAGGGTGAATAGTAAGTGTTTATGAACTGGGGATCTGCTGTTTTACTCGTGATTTGTGTGAAAGGGGATAAAAGGAATTGTTGTAGAGGCTCTAGTGTTCATTTCAGGAAATTGCTGTGTTATGTACAACAGGCCACATAAAATTAATTTAGCAAAAATGTAGTTATTGTAAAATTATTCTTTAACCAGGTTGCGAATGTCACTGGGGGAGAAATATGAGTCGTCTGAGACAGTAAAAAGGCGACTAACAAACCAATCAAATTGAACAACATCCTCTCTCACACAATCTCCCCTCTTGATTTCATTCAACTAGAAAAAAAGTAACTTTTTACTTTTTTATTTTTGGGCTAGATATTTGGACTTTTAATTGAGTAAAAATGTTTACTTAGTATGTATACTTTCACTTAAGTATAATTTCTGAGTACATTTTACACCCCTGCTTTGGAGTACCAATAACATGGTACATAAAGATGGTAGTCATTCAGTATCATATGGTTTTTACATAGTACGCCAAGGTGTGACATGCAGGTATTGACATGGACATATTCATCAATTTCAGGTATAAATATAGTACTATATCCAAAAAACCATGGTAGTACCATGGTACTTTTTGTAAAATATTTGTTAGTGGTTGATATTTACACGTGGTCCTTTCATTGCAAAACATTAGGGACCAATAATGGTCTTCTTTTTTTTTTTTATCCAGGGAAAGACTCCATTAAAAATAAATCACATTGCACTCAGACTCTAATTTATGGTACATTTTTGTTAGTGATTGACATTTACAAGTAGTATTTTTACTATAGATATTTACAAGTGATATTTTCATGTGGTCCTTTAATTGGGGGCAATAAGGGACCAATAATAATCTTTTTTTTCTTCTTTTTATCCAGGGGAAGACTAAATAAAATGTTGTGAAAAAAACTCAGACTCAATCCAAGCTTTTTAATTGCCAGCTGAACAAGACTAGATTCCTTATTTAGCACATTTGTGGGCATGTGCATTGTCTGTGCGATGTACAGTGCCAGAGCACAAGTGAGATCTAACGAATCACTGAATAAATGTAGGTCAAGAACAGCTTAGCTGTCATCATCCACATCTGTACATTAAGTACTGTTGTTCATCTGAAATAGCTTTAGGAATACTGAATATCAGACAGCTACAGATCAGAATATTGTGCAGTGATTCAAGATGCTACATAAATTTCTTCTAGAATATTAGATGCCTTTTGCTTTCACTTTAAAATCTTTTATATTATGTATTCTCATAAAATTCCATCAAATGGAATTGTGTCCTGTTTTACCAAATTAAATTAATAAAACATAAAAAATATATAGTTTTTATTTTGTTTAAGATTACTCCAATTTTATGGAATGTTGTTATGAAATTGTGTACATCTTAAAATAAGTTTATAAGTCATACTCATGATAAGATAGAATTATTTAGATATTTTAAAAGAATGTCAAAACATCACACAATTTATTGATAAAATTACTTTTTGAAGATACTAGAACACTGGTGCTTTCACATGAAAGTTTCAATTTGTTAAAGATCTTTTGGGAACACATTAAAAGGGTTTTACACTTCCAGTTATCTTAAGATAACAGAATTCAGCATACAAAACAATGTGCAAACATATCAATAAATATCATGCTTACAAAAATAGAAAGTGTTTAACTAATTAATTATTTTAGTTCAATATTATAGCAAGTACCTTGCTGCTCAACATAGAATTTTTCAAGAACTAGGGTGCAAACGGTCAGAATATTACAACATACATTATATACAACAAACCTATGATTTCAACATGCACCCACACACAGACACACAATCTGTCCTTCTCTCTGTCATAGTAACATTTACCATTGAAAAATGTTAGTTTCAATGAAGTTGAATTTAACACTCTCAGTTAAGACCATTAAAACATACATCACATACAGGAAATCTATTAACCAGACAATGGCCATGCAAATTATATAATAACAAAATAATGTCTAGATCAGTAGTTCTAATCTTTCCCTGTATTTTTTTTTTAAGTCATGAGACACTACATAGGCTAGAGTTCTTTAGAGTTCATTGGAAGTGCAGTTAATTGGCCCAGATGGAGGGCAAATTCAAGTCAGTAAGTCATTATTACAAACACAAATGTTTCAGCAGTTCAAAAAAGAATCTGTATGTATAAAATAATGCCAATATTAGCATGTGCAAGAACATAAATATAAGAGAGGGAAAATACAACAGACAGAAGTAAAGTGAGTGCAACCGGAGGAAAATCATGAATGTTGGAGCAAAAGAGAGAGAAGTATCCTTTATGAAAGAAGTGAAAGTTTGGTAAAAAGAGTTGTGTAACAGTTAATCTTTTTAGCAGATATGACTGAAAAAGCTGGTGCTGTGCTCTGCTGTGTTCTTTTGTAACTCTGGCTACACATCGCGATGAATGATCTTTGTCTCTGCCTCTTGAAGTGGGATGTCCTGTCAAAACATAACATGATGATTAATGATGTGTATTTAATTATGCAGCACGTCTATGATCATAAGACATCAATGACGCATCTCATCCACCCACACAAAGACAAGTTATTTGGTGTTCTATTTGTGTTTCCAACAACAACAACAACAAAAATGCTGGAAGAAATGAAAAGAAATACTTGAAAACTGCACCTTGAATGAGCTTTGTAGGATCCGCAGGCGGTGCAGTTTCTCATTCAATAATGGATCATTGCAGCGACGGACGAATGATCGCTTGTACTCTAAACGAGAAGAGGACCTGTGCTCATTGACTGGTGATAGACTAGTCCTCTCCAGAGCCCTGTACAAATCTACCAATGAGTCAGCCTGGTGCCTGCGCTCCAGCTCTGGACCTGTAGAGGGCATTGAAAAGTTATAAACAATGACACTGATTTGAAATCTGTGATTATCAAATACTATACAACTCAACAGACAAGAAATTAATCTGTCAACAGAGGAAACTAATCTGAACATAATCACGTCTTTTGAAAAATCCTTGCGGTATGAGAAAGTT
The DNA here is from genome assembly GCF_025860055.1 of Xyrauchen texanus. Lineage (NCBI taxonomy): Eukaryota > Metazoa > Chordata > Actinopteri > Cypriniformes > Catostomidae > Xyrauchen > Xyrauchen texanus. Next base: position 24,190,763 of record NC_068306.1, on the reverse strand, counting down.
TTAATTGATGTGAGAGCCTTAATGTCTATTTTTTTTTTTTTTTTTCATACGATGAAAGTAAATGGTGACTACCATTCTATCTAACATCTCCTTTTTTTTGTTCCACATGCCACTGAATGAAAGTCATGCCAGTTTGGAACAAAATGAGGATTAGTAAATTATGACAAAATGTGAAAATTTTTAATTGATCAAGATAAAAATGTTAAAAGCTGTAGAATACTGAATATTATGCAATTCCTCTAGCTGATCTCATTTCTTCAAACCATACTGAACCTGTCATAGGATAAAATTAGCAGGCACTGTACACTGATGTAATTACAGCATTAATGACCAGTAATAATATGCTTATGTATTGACCCCATTAGCTGTTTGCATGAAGGAGATAGCTTTAACTATACACTGGCAAGACTAACAGGAATCCCAAGCTGGAAGGAAGAAAGAAAGGAGGAAGACAGCGAGAGAGAATGGCCCTGAAGCCATATTCATCTTACTATATCCATGAGATGACATTTACATGGACTGAAGGGACTCCTTCTTGTGTGCTTTGGGTTAGTTTCTGAGAATTGGTAAATGTGTGTGTGTGTGTGGGGGGGGGAACAAAAAGGAGGGACGGAACAGGATCGACAGGGTAGAGAGCTGTCACAATAGATTATAAGGACTGCACCTAATATGAGACTGCTGAAGGTCTTAAGGGAGATGAGTATTCTGCAGAGATTTCCAACTACAGTGCATCTCAATCAACCAGAAACACATTCATCATTTGAGGCCACAATACAAACAGCTGGAGCGTTGAAGGAAAACACAGCATCCTCTCAGAGACATTTTGCAAAAATTAAATTCACTCATGATACCAACTGAAGCATAATACAATGGTGAACATACATAGATTTTGCCAGTTGGCTAACAAGCTGTCAAGCCATACTAAAAACTACATAAGCACAGGATGGTGATTCTCATTGTCATTCATTAGCTTCTGAAAGTTAGCCCCTGCAGGTAGATGCCATAGCTATTCTGCTAAAAAATGCATCTTTCTCATAGGCCTCAAAAGTTCAGTGTCAAATGTGCACTCGGTAACTTTTTGTTCATGTCATCTTGGGCTTACAATGCACCTAGTGGTGTGGATGCAGCATTATTAAAAATCAATAGTTTTCAGTTACAGATGCCACTGTAAAAATTCATTATTCATAATCAGCCATGATGAAATTAATCCAAAAGTGAAACTGTCCAATAAGAAGCCAGTTACTGAGATTAAGCGAGTAGTATTCAGATGGTCATGTGATTCTAAAATCCCCATGCAGAATAAAACAGCTTTTATAAGGTTACTGATATGACTAGAGTCCTCATCTCATGTGTGTGGTCATGATTTTATGCAATGTTTCACAGTTACAATTAATTTCTTTAAGAGTAAAACATTTTTAATGTGGGGAAAATACTGAGTGCACCTTTAAGGAAACAACTTTGAAACTATAGCTAACCAAGCTACAAGCTAGTCATATCTTAAAGTAGGTAAACAACGGTCAAGCTACTCTTTACAAAAAGTAGTTAGCCACACTACAAGCTACTTACAAGTAATTGCTAGATTTTTTTTTTTAAATAGATTATGTTATTTAGATTTAGATTAGATCTATAGATTATAGATTATGCAATCAGAGCAGACAGACATCTGGCACAAAAACAATGAACATATCATTTAGGGTGACATTAAACAATTAGAGAGGTGACATTAGATTGAACAAATATACAACATACATTTATACTAAATATAATATTTATACATTTAACAATGTTTACTAAATAAAACACTAAACATATATAAATTCTTACAAAATATAACTAATAAAACAAGCAAACAGCCTATTTTACATAGCTACGTCGAAAACATGGTGATAAACACGAGAGTGCGTTTTCTTGGCTGAATTGCTGCATATGTGTGCAGTAATGTGTAAAAAATGAGTTACACTGGTGCTTGTTAGAAAAAGTAGTTTGCTACTGGAAAATCTATGCTATTTTGAAAACAGCTGAGCTACTGTCAAGCTACTGAAAATGTAGTTAAGTTAGTAGCATGCTAACTTAAGTTAGTTACTCCTCAGCACTGCAAAAGTATCTGTCTATTCTGGCCAAATAAACATTTTGCAAGCAACAAATACAGTAAATAACAAATATTTCTTTATTTTAAAGATAATGTAATGGATTTCTATTTTCCCCTGTCTGCTGCCTTAAGGCGGGGGCACACTGTACAATTTATAATAGTCCTTTACGATTGTTGCTTGTCAGACTGTATGATCTGAATGCATTGATATCGCCATGGAGCACTGTGCGACATTATGTCAGACTGCACAATATACATTGTAGCCTACTGTGGTCCCAATCGATCAGTGAACGTGACTCACGTTACGGGAGTGTTGCGGAATAGAAACGAAATGGCGAAATTTGCCCACCACGGAAGAGCATATTTTTTCTCTCTCAGAAAGTCGGGACATCAGCATTTCCATTGCTCCAATACAACATTGATTTTGTGAAATAGGCCTATAAAAGACAGCTTGATCACAAATACAGAAAATTACAGATGGCGAGAATAAATGTGAGTGTGGGAGGTAGCCTAATAATGAGCTGCCACAAGCAAATATTCATTGTGGAAATAAAAAGACGAAAAATTACAAACTTATCCGTTCACATTGGAGGAAACAAAAAAGGTGGGTTACAGTTCGTCTTTCTCCTCTTTTAGATTAGTAACCTATAGGCCATGCAAAATTTTGAAAATTCATAAAAGCTGATAATATATCACGCTATCAAATTCCCTATGGATGATGCACAAAAATGACGTAGATTTCTATAATTGTATCGAACTGTATTTGCTGATTTGGATTAAAACGTCCCATAAATACTTCCCAGTATAAATTGTTCAATCTTTCTATTTTATTGTATTTATTTATTTATAAATAAAATCAGAGTGGTGTGATTCTTAACTAAAGACGTTTACAGATGTTTAAAATAAATTTATTAAAATTAAAATAGTAATTATAATAACTTTGTAAAGAAAATGCATGATAAATGTAAAGAAAAATAATGAGAAAATGCAATCATTTATTTATTTTTGTTTTGTAAGCTATTTATTTCATTCAGAGAATAATGCTTTCATATTGCTGACATGTTACACTTTTCTCCAAGTATTTTCTCATTTATTTATTAAAACATTTTATATAAAATGAAAAGAAGAAAAAGCATTGAAAGTGCTTGAGTAGAGTGATAACTGGGCACAAATGTTGCGATGGTGCAAACGCAGGGGAGGTTTCTTTCGGGTGCGAGAGAGGAGCAGCATATCTCATCCTGTCGTAATAGCAGTCACACTGTACAGCTACAATGCTAAATTTCAGACACTGCCAGTACTTCGTCGGAGGCTGGAGATCATCGCAAATGCTATTAATCGGCCGTCTGTGAACATGTCACACTGAACGTTGTAAGAGAGAGAAATCCTTTAGGATTCCCGAAATTTGTCTCAGACAGCAGAATCGTGGCCAAAATCGTACAGTGTGCACCCGCTTTTAGATGTCACAGTTCGGGATTGAAGCTAGTGAAGGGTTTGGGACAGCGCATGTTCTTGTGGTGGCATCAGCCAATCAGTGCTGACATGACATAATTTTCCTGCTGCAGTCACATGACAAATGTTTCTGGAACTAAGTGCCCATTAGCAAAGATGGCCGAGTACTTCTGGGGCAGCATGCACCAGCTGAGCAACTGCCATTGAGATGAATGGATAGTCCTCTTCAGTATTTATATAACTCCTTGAAAATGATTACTTTGAAATTATTAGCACATGCACAAATTAATTAAAAACATATATAAAATGATAAAAAATATTATGAAAAAAAAAACAAAAACATGCAATTCTATATGGACTTAACTTGCCTTTATCCACACTTTTGCCAACTTGTCCACAAACTTGCCGTTGCCTTCATATGAAACTCTACCCTCTTATGCATTATCAGTGCACTAACCTGTGTCTCTGGCATGAGCCCATCCCAGTTGGTAGCGCTGGGCATCTCCGTGTTCAGCTGCACTGGTGGCAGCCAGGATGGCATGAAGACCACTATCACGGGGCAAGGTAAAGCTGCGATGCTTGCTTCCTCCTCCAAGTCCCCGCCTCCTCCTCCTCCTCCTCCTCCTCCTCTTCCTACTCCTTCTCCTCCTCCTCCAGCTGTTATGGGCTTCTGGCTGGGTTGGGTGGGTGTGGAGGGAGGGACATAGTGTTCTGGTGGCAGCCCGTGCTGGGCAGGGAGAGTGGCCTGGCGCCGGAGCTCTACAGGCACAGCTCGATTGGAATCAATGAACACAGCATCGTCCAGTGGCAGTGTCTGCAGGAAATGGAGGCCAGAGCTGGTGAGGGGCGTCTCAATGAGGTCTTGCCACGAACGGCGTTGACTGGCAGACCTACGGCCCGGAGAGCTGGCACTGCTCACACTGCCCCCTTGTGTCTCAGAGTGGAATGCCTCCTGGGCAGAACGAGACTGGATGGTCTCTGTGGAGGAGGGGCGGATATGTTTGGACTCCTGGAATGGACTGGCCTGTAATATAAGTATAGGACCACATGTTATGCCCTGTTTACACAAAGGAAATGTATTGCTGGAAGTCAGTGTACTGTTGGCCACTAGTAGGCATTCCTACTGCTGAATGTACTAACTTTTTGGTGGGTTATGCAACTGGCGATAAATAACTGACCACTGAAATATGATCACAAATGACAAGCAATCAGTTAAGCAATCAGTTCTTGCAATGTAAGAGAAAATGTAAACTCAGTTGATATTGACCGGCTGACAGTAGATTATTCCACTTATCACACAGCTTCTTAAAAAACAATATAATTAAATTGACATGAAATATTGTTTTGAGTCCAAACAATGTCATTATGTGAGACGTAAGAGATAGCAGAGTCTCCAGAAACCATTTGTTTGTGTTAAAATTCTGCAAGGTATTTATACTGCAATCTGACTGCTCTATATCCTGCTTATTACTACATAAGTACTCACTAAATAAATAAATGGATATGAAATATTTATTTGAAGTTATTTTATAAGCATTCTTTATTTTTCTTTATTTTTTTCTCCCCAATTTGGAATGCCCAATTCCCAAAGCACTCTAAGACCTCGTGGTGGCATAGTGACCCACCCCAATCCGGATGGTGGAGGACAAATCTCAGTCGTCTCTGCGTCTGAGTCCGTCAATCCTTGCATCTTATCACATGGCTTGTTGAGCGTGTTACTGCAGAGACATAGTATGCGTGGAGGCTTCATGCTATTCTCCATGGCAACCATGCACAACTCACCATGCACCCCACCGAGAGCAAGAGCCACACATTATAGCGACCACGAGGAGGTTACCCCATGTGACTCTACTTTCCCCAGCAACCCGGCCAATTTGGTTGCTTTGGAGACCTGGCTGGAGTCACTCAGCATGCCCTGGATTTGAACTCACGACTCCAGGGGTGGTAGCCAGCGTCAATACTCGCTGAGCTACCCAGGCCCCCACTAGCTTACTTGATATTGAATTATTGTGGCAGATGAGTAGAGCATTGATTAGACTATACAAAAAGTGGCTGAGCTATTGTGAGGCTTGTTGAGGTGCACTGAATGCCCCTGCTAACGTGGCTCGAAAAAACAATTACATATTTCAAGCTGGAATTGCTCAGGAGGCATGATTAATTGGGTTATTTTTTACATTATTAATTGCACTAAATTAATGCTTTACATCGACAGGCCTAATGATTGTCAGTGCATTCCTGAAAAATCCTGACACGGTTCTCCACACATATTTTTTTTTAAATGATATTCCTGCATGTGGACACAGAGACAAATAATATAAAACAGTGAAATCGCTCACAGTTACATACAATTTTTCTCCATCTTCCCTAAGCTTTACTATAGTATCTCACAGGAGACTGATGATGGGTGCTCTTATGTTTTCACCCCAAATGTTAGACGTTGCATTGTGTCGCTGCTCATTCGCATGAGGTAAACTTTGCTTAACTTTGTCTCATTGCTGAACACGCCTACATCGCAACAGTCGCTGTCACTCAGTTTATTGGAAATCATCAACTCTCATTAAAAACGAATGGCTATGGTTGCTTTGTTGCAGCAGATCAGTGTACTGTATGTGTGAATGGCCCTTTTGATCTCTTTAGTAATTTTGCAATCAAGGAACCCAATTACAAAGAGAGACAGATAGGCAAAATGACAGATAAGACTTACAGAGGTAGCATGAGGATAAGTGTCATAGGGAGGTGGAGGGCTATCCTGTTTAGACATGTGATCAGCATCCTCATGGTCACTTTCGCTCCAGTAGTCTGAGGAAAAGACAGCAAATATGCATTTAACAGATGACGAGTCCAAGAATTCTGAAATTTGAAGGCCGCACACAAAATCAATTTGATGCTAGTGTGACGTGTAACCATAATGTGACCTCTTACTGTACTGAAGTAATTTTTTTGATTCTTGCTTACCAGCTTAATATGTATAGACAGCTATGTATATGTAAGCAATTTGTAGGTTGAATTCCCCGAATTGTAAACACTGTGGCTCTGTGGTTTGTTTGAGCATCCTGACCAGCCCAAAACAGCAACACTGACTCTACCATTGGTGTCTTTTTAGGCAGAACTATCTCATTGTCCAACCAATAACAGACAGAGGAGTATTCAGGAAACTTGTTTGAAACAATTATTATTTTTGCAGTGACACTGTTGACATTTCAGCTTTAAAGAGTCACACAAAAATAAAAAAGTCTGTCATCATATACTGACCATAATCTTGTTCCAAACCCATATGACTTTCTTCTGTGGAACACAAAATGAGATTTTAGGCAGAATGTTAGCCTCAGTCAACATTTACTTTCATAGTATGGAAAATGGAGCTGAATAGTGACTGAAACATTCTGCCTAACATCTAAATGGCACTTATATAGCGCCTTTCTTAACCTTAGAAGTTACCAAAGCGCTTTACACTGTGTCCCACTCACCCATTCACACACACATTCACTCTCACATTCACACACCATGCAAGGTGCTAGCCTGCCATTGGGAGATACTTGGGGTTCAGTGTCTTGCCCAAGGATACTTCGGCATGTTGGTGTGGTGTGGGCCGGGAATCGAACCGCCAACCCTGCGATTAGCAGCCGACAAACTGTACCACCTGAGTCACAGCTGCCCCTTTTACTTTTACTCATCTACTTTTATATTACATGGAAGAAGGAAAGTCATACAAGTTTGGAACAACATGAGGGTGAATAACTGAATAAGTGACAGAATTTTTGGGTGAACTATACAGATAAAATTACATGGCGAAAGCTGATCGGTTCTGTCAACTTGTTATCAGTTAGCGAATTGGCTCTCTCACATGTGATGTGTTAAGCCAATCGGCTTGCATGATGACAGCTGATAGGGCCTTTGTCATATAATCAGTTAGTCAATCAGCTTTCATACTCTCTCATAGTCTAACATTTCAATTGTTCAGTTTTGCAGATAAGCTGGTTTCATTGCAATGCTTGCACAGTATGGTCAGCTTTGGCCATGACACATATAAGGTTTTTTTTTTTTAACAAGGTAAGCCTTCGCCATCTTAGGTCATTAGTTTAAATGTATCCACACATAGCAAGGCTAAGTCACAAGTTAAATAAAGTGGCCATGCTGGCTCAGGCACACAGAGATTTATGTCAGTAGCGTTATGCCATTCTTCCAAGCTGGCCCAGCCACATGTAGCTAGCTAGTACACACTTAGTGTGCATGGCCCTTCAGAGCAGCAGCAGTACACAAGCCTTCAAGGTAGATCTCCATTGCTGTGGGGTTTGTGTTTTGTGTTATGCATTTGTGCAGATTCCCATCTTTGTAGTGGAATTGTATACATGTCTAATTAAGCAGCAGCATGTCCTACATGCTCGATGCAGCATGTCTTACATGCTCGATGCAGCATGTCTTACATGCTCGATGCAGCATGTCTTGTGTTTGTCTAATTGAACAGCAACAGCAGCATGTCCACTTTTTAACACAGTATGTCTATGTATGTTCTAGTAGTAGCACGTTTCCATACTTGTTCTGCAGAAGTAGAAAATCTAGTTTGCCAAGACAAAATCCTACAATTTTGTCATACCCATATTAACATGCTAAATCATTCCGACAGTTGCCATGACTGAAATTCTATTAATTTATACAATTTATTGCATGTTCTTGTCACAAGAACACTTTCAATTTGAACGGCCAACACACGCATCTAACATGTTTTACTTCATATACATATCTTTATAGGACTCGCCAGACCAGACCAGACCACACAACATCAGAGTGTGAGAATAACTGATCAGACAGGCTTAGCCAAGCATGAAGGCATCTCACCATGATCCTGTCGAATCCTCTTCTGCTCCGAGTGAGCTGTTGCCGCCATGTTCATTCGGCTGAGCCACCTGCAAGCATACATAGAAAAACAGCAGTTACCTGGGAAGCTCTTAAGACTACTGTAATGCCACATAAATTTGAAAGCGCCATTTGGGATGTTGCTGAAATTAGAACATTTGATTGGCACAGGTAACATTAAATGAGATTCAGGAGCATTGTGCTTGTATAATTTTTGAAGTACTGATAATGCTTGAGATTACACTATGAATCATGTTTTAATGGCAATTAAATAAAGGCATGTTTACATTTTTATAAAACATCATTAACATTTTTATTTTTGTCTTACCTATTCATATCATCCACGTTGTCTGCAGCAAAGTAGAAGCTCTTTATTTTAGGATGGCAAGCCTTAAAAGCACTGAAAACAAACAAAAGATGCAAACTGTGTCAAAATATGGTAACCTTGCATCTCTAAGCTACAAAAAAGGCAAACAAACCTTTGTAAATGGATTTCTAAATATTAGACTCAAAGTATTTTTTGCTGCTTGTTCAGTATAATTAATTAGAAGTAGCTAAGGCAACACCATTTTTAACTAGATACACAGAAATCCAGATAAATGGCTAATTTCCGTGAGAGTGCTAATTCTAGGCGCAATTTTCGTGCCAACACAAAGTGCAAATGGGCATTGGTGGTAGTGTTTGCGCTGTCTGTGGGTGTATATGCGCAAATTGTGGGTGTATTGTATGATAATGCTATTTTTCCGAGAAATAGGTCACTGCGCCAAGACGTTTAAATACCATGTCTGTTTTCAGCACAACGTCTAAATTCAGTTCCTACATTTGCAGTTTGGAGATTCCACCAGTAGGTGGTAATGAAGTTCAAGCCCAAACTCTGAAAATATTGTGGAACATTAAATTAAGTCCCTTACAATCACAGTCGTAGCCATTTTATGAAACTCTCTATAGGTCATGGTGTATTTTTCAATTATCAATATTGTTATGTTTATATTTACAATTGTATTTATTATCTAATGTGTATTGGTATGTTATTACCTGTTGTAAAATGTGCCAGTGAAAAAAGTTGTAGAGGATAAAAGGTTTGGATTTGATGTGATTTGTTTCTTATTTTGATTATACTTTGGTTTATACTAATTCATTGCATACAGTCCATTTACACTACCTACTTCTTATGAATGTGCTGTCTTTTTTATATCGCTGGTGCTTGACAGGAAATAAAATATATAATAAGATGCAGACAGTTCAATACCGGAGAAGAACCTCTGAATGAAATAGCACTTAACCCAGCCCATTAGCATGTTGCACAAGCGATTTAACCAAACCCACTTGTGCCTAGACTTAGCTCATGCTTGCATAAAAATAACAAAACTTAATGGCCATTCGCACTAACTTTGCAATTATGACTTATGGAATAGTGCTGTACTAACACTAGCACTCTTAAAATAGGGCCCAAAGACACACAGAAATATTGGAAATTCAATCAAGCATTTGTTTAAATCATCCACCCATATAGTGTATTTAATCAAGATAAGTTTCCATTTTTATTGTATCTACCATAGTAAGAACAAATAAAATAATTTAAATATATATAACAAGATTAGAAAATATCCACAATTATTTAAATAGTTGACATTTTTTTATTTAACATTAAATTGCATGGAAACATTATATTCAATAATTTAATTGGACAAATAGTTTTTTGAGTGTACTCACAACTTTTTGCGACATTCATTGGCTTGATCAATGTTGAACTCAGGCAGGCTGACAAAACCCTCTGCCTTCTCATCCTGAGAAAGAACAGTGGATTGGAAAACTGAGAAAGACTGATGTATTATGGGTAGGCAGGGTGTAAGCAACCAAATGGACCATTCTGTTTAAAGTGCTGCATACAGAAGAATGACCTCATTCCCTCACCTCTTCATTGGTGTACCAGTATAAGCAGGCATCTTTCAGCACAACCCAGTACTTCTTCCATTTCTGGGAGAAATAGCTTTTTGCATCCTTCTTCTTCCAAAGCCAGCCTTCACAATCACCATGGCCCAGGTCCCTGCAGGAGATCCGCCGCTTGCTGATGGAGGGCAGGGACCCAGCTGAAAAAAGAGAGAGAGAGAAAGAACCAGAGATGTCAGCATGGGTATTATAAATGAAAGGATAGGGGCAATAATAGCATCAAATCAGTGAAGAATGTTTTATTTACAGCCATATAATGACTGAAATGTCTGACATATTTTTTATTCTGTGCACAATTATAGTGGGGTCCAATGGAGACCACTTGTGAAAATGCTTCTATTTTGCATTCTTTTCTAATTAAATCCAAAGATTCTTAGTGAAATGCTGAATGAAATGTTTAATAAAAAAATTTGTATTTGGTATGTCAGCTGTTTAACAGTTTAAAAAAAAATAACTGTGAAGCACTTAAATGCACATAATTACCACGTCGAAGGAAAAACTTGTTATATAATCTTTATAAAAATGTTTTCTAGCAATATTTAATAGTTAACATCTCACCTCTTAACTTAACTTTCTTTGACCGGGAGTGCATTGATGATCGATCAAATGTCTGAAAGAGAATAAATAAATAATACATTTATTTGATTATTAATGATAAATAAAAGTTGGAAATAAATGTAATTTCATGCAGTCCCATAGTCCATACTTTTGACTGATTTATACATTGAGTTCTCCTCAGTAGACACAGTACACTCACAAGATAGACAGTAGAGGTTTCTGATGTGGGCGTGGCCAGGGACTCCTGTTGCAGCATATCCATCTGCAGGGCAGGGACAAGGGCATAGTGGGCGGGGCTACTACCTTTCTCACTCTTCCTTCTGCTACGCCTACTGCTGCGACTTCCTATGTGATACTCCTCTGGCCCCGCCTTTTCTTCACTCACATATCGCAGCAGGGAATTTTCTGTTAACAAAAGTGTGGTATTATAAAACTATGCATGTTAGAATATGGGACACAGCACATCTTCAATGTGTTTTCTTCAAAATTCTTGTTAAACAAAGGTTCAGATTTGATACTGCTTTCCTGAATAATGTAATGGTTAAAGTTGAAATCAAAGGGTTTATGATCAAAGAACAGGGCTGAAACATGTTGGGTTGTGTGACTAAAGAAAGCATTCTCTCTGCTCCCACTCCTTCAGCAACCAAGCCTGGTCTTAGCCAATCAGAACCCAGCATCTTGGCAAAACCTCTATGTTGGCGTTACCATGGCAATGGAAAACCAAAAAATCCCAAAATCTTAAACAAAGAGCCATGAAGATACTGCAGACAGATCTAAGCACAAACTGAGGTAAATATAATAGGGGATATGTGGGATCAACTAAGATCAGTGGCCAAAGATTTTAAAAATATGCCAATTAAGAGGTCAAGGCAAAAGTGATGAAATATGGTGATGAAGGGATGGTTCCAAATAGCCTATGGAAGAGAGATAAAAAAAAAAAACAACAGCCCCCTCTCTCTCTCTCCCACACACACAAACACGCACCTCTCCTGAGCTCTTTTTTCAGCTTGGCTGGGTCTTCATAGTCTCCAACCCAATTATACTCCACAGGCATGGAAATAGGCCTTAGCCGTCCTAGTACACAAACAGAGATATCTAATAAAAATCGAATTTCATATTACAGCAGTGTTTAATGCTTAACGGGTCATTGACAAATAAGGTTGTCCGAGGTGTTAGAAATCTTTTAAAAATCTATTTTAAAACACTTGCCTCAAGTTCTTAGAAATGTAATCTTTTGTGTCCAATTTGATTTCATGAATTTCTTAAAAACCTTTTTAGCATTTTCTAAATGCATTCTCTGCTGGCGTAACATGCCTAATAAATACATATTTTTCATCCTTTCATTCTCATTGACCTTTTTGCCTATGTATTTGCAATTGCTTTCCACTCATAATTAATCTACAAATGAATAGCAAAAAAACTAAAAGTTTATCCAATCAGAATTTATTCCTCGATGCTTACAAGCAAAGAGTGACAAATGTTTCACAAATCGCATGCCAGCACATGAGTCTGTGCTCCACCCTCTCAGGCCTTCAGAATTTCCACAGAATCCCTCAAGAGTGAAAATGAATGGCCAACTAAAGTCCGATTGTCAGATTCATCAGCCAATCAGATTGATTTATTTGTTCTTGGTGGGTGTGGTCTTTAGGATATGTCCCAGTAGAGGCCTTCTAGATGGCCTTGAGTAATGCAAGCAAGCGTTAAGTGATGTACGTAATTTGAAAGCGAAGAGCGCAAGATCTAGCTGACGAGTTGGCTGTCATTTCTTCGGCTATTGCCATTGAGAAAGAGATACTTATGGATTTAAAAACAAGAGATGTTCTGCATGATCATGCCACTGATTAATTAAACAGGAAAGGAGGACTGATTTTCACTTCAAGCAAATTGGTAAGTGCTTTTTGCATTGTTAAGTGTAAATTAGGCTGCTTGAGCATTCAGTGTCAGATAACGTTTTGAAAAGTAACCATGTACCCTGACGAAACAACATTTATTGCAAGCAAATTTAAATTGCAAATATTATTAGAGAGCTTTTTCCTGGTATTAGACCTCATTGGTTCTGGCTTTCGTGCATGGACGTGTTGTTAAAATGTCAGTTGGTATTATTTGTTGACTGCTCTGTATGATAGGCATACGGTGTCTTTTCCATTGTGAAACAGTGTTTCTTAATGGCATGAATCACACTGAAGGCCTAGACTTAAAATGCATTGGCCACAGAAAAAAAATTCAAACACATTTTTCAAGGTATTTTAAAAATATATATATATTTTAAAAAATACCTTGAAAAATGTGTTTGAATTTTTTTTAAATTAACAGTTAAGTTGTTTATGCTGTTTATGTATTTAAGGTGCAAGGAAAGTATTATAATACTTTTTACATATATATAATGCATATAATGCATTTTTACATATATATATATATATATATATATATATATATATATATATAATATATTAAGACATAAATGTCAATAAGGTTTCTCAGGGTTACACCACATGACCTGAACAAAATGTGCCCTTTTCATAAAAATGCCAAAATAAATATAAGATTTTTTTGAGATCTTCACTCTCAGTCTTGAGGGACTAAAGGTGCCCGCTCTGTTTTATGGGTTTTAACATAGGTTCAACATAAACAAGAAAATAGTTACCTATGGTTACACCACATGACTTTGATTTGGTGGACAAAAGTCTTTAAAAATATTAATCATATTTTAAAACTCAATTGTTTCACTGTTTATTTAAAAAACAAACAAACAAAAAAAACAATAAAAGATTATTCTGCACTAGTCATGCCAACACTGATTTGTTTCTAGAATTTCAGCTTTTAATGATTATTTGTTTTTTGTTTTTTACTGTCTCTGGACACCACGACATATTTTACTTTGAGCCTCAGACGCTATGCGTCAGGTTGTTCTTCGCCTCCATGTCGTGCATTTAAAATAATTTAATGCACACCTAGCCATGAATTATCCCACTTATACCATGGTCATCTGCCAGCACTGATTAGTTACAGCTGTCATAGATTTTTTTGCAGCACTAATAATAACTGGAAGAATAATAAAATAAAGGTAAAATTTATCTAAGGGCTGTTCAATCTAAAGCTCTGCCTGTTCTAAATCAGACACAGAAAAAAAGTTGTGTGACCACACACTTGGTCAAAACTGTGAATTTACATGCACAATCCACAAATAATAATATCCACAGAATGTAGAGAGGTTGACACTTCAGAGGAAATGTATTATTTAACGACGTTACAAACATGGTATTACTGTACGATAAGGGGAAAACCATTAAAAACTCTATGGAACCTGCAGATTTAGACTTCTTAGATATCGGTATGGTATTAAGCATGGCTGCATGATTGACTCTAATTCGCAACCACCTGCTGGCGATGCCAATCAGAAGATGGGGACACAACCCATGTTTTGTGGTGGTGTGTTAAGATCCAAGATTTTTGGTTGAGGGTTCAGAGTTTTATGTTTGATGTATTGGACACTCAAATTTCATTTTCCTCAGACTTTTAGGCAATGGGCGGTCATTAATATATGGAATAAATACATAAAATGTCGGCTGAAGCACCCTCATTTCAGAAGTGGTGCATAGAGATGGTCAGGGTAGCGGCATTCAAAGAAATGTCATATAGAAGGCAAGGAAACTTGAAGTTATTTAATAAAAAATGGGGCAGCTATTTGGTATATTTGGAAGGCTATATATATATATATATATATATATATATATATATATATATATATATAAAAATAAACAAAAATAAAAATACATTATATATATACATTATTATAATTTGTTTTTGTTTTTTTGTGTATTATCAAGTTGGACCACATGGATATTTTTTGAGGGTCAGGTTGGGTTGGGTTGGGGATTGGGAAGGCGAAAGGGAATAATGGGGGTTAAAAGTTGATTCTATGTATACATGTTTTCTTTTCTGAATCAATAAAAATGAATGAATTCACAGTTTGTCCTTGCATGGTTGCGCTTCACCGCAAAATGCTGCCTGCATTTTGTAAACAAACAGTGCTTCTCCTTCAGCATTTGAGTCAGAGATGTGTGAGCACGGGGGACTTTAGTGGCTATAGGTGGCACTTCAGCAGAGCAGCATATCATACACAACACATTACAGTATAAACAGACTTGCATCGCCTTGCCGGAAAGGGAAAGACACATTTAATAGGTCCTGATATCTTTCTCTCTCCCTCTGTGCAAATCAAACTGAATTCCATTATATTAGCTATGCTGGTGAAAGTGGTTAGGAAATGTTTTCAATTGCTATTGCTCACTCTGCTTTCTTTGTAATGTTTTGTTGCTATGGTTACAAACAGTGCATTCATATCGGTGATAAAAAACTGACATTCAACGGTTTGAACCGCACACATTCCACCAAATCAGAATTGAGTATTCGAACAGACCTTGGTATGATCAGAAAATATTCAAGTGTATCCATGGTGTAATGTTTTTCAAGTAAATGTTTTGTGTGAATTGCATTTATTATTTTTTTTTTTATATATAACTTAATAGTTCTGGACAAAATAAAATAAAAAACAATGTGCATCACTTCATTGACCCTTAGTGGTCATAAAATGCACCTGTTATCTCTGTTATTGTGTTTTGATTAATTTTGTGAAAAGAACCCACGCAAATCGTGAAAAGGGTTTTTCTATATATTGTTCGCTCACTGTCACACACATTTTTCTACTCAAATAACCAAAGTTTGGGCTGTTTCTATGAAGTATGCGTAATCAGTGCTATAAAAAAGTTGTTAAACTACACAAACATTTTTTATGAATGAAACCCTGAAAATTGTTCATGTTGTATCTGTACACTTTAGCAATATCTTACCTTCTGTTCTCTTTTTTTAAAGAAAGACAAAAGATTTCCTTTAACTGTTCTCTTGGCCATTTTTGAAAGTCTGCAAAATTGTAGAAAAAGTTTCATGTGAACACTAGAAAGGACAAGTCAATCCATCGCTAAACTCTGACATACCTGTTTGCCGCCATTTTCATAACCGGCGTCTTTTCGAAGTGGAGAGAGAGCTTGCGTGCTCAAGGTTGCAAGATTGCACAAATAAAATCCTAGACTGGCAGAATATTTATAAACTGTGCAAGTGTAAAGATCTGATTGGGGTATTTCACCACTTGAAATCTGGCAACCCCACACATGTCAAAATCTATTTTGTCTAGTTATTTAAAGTCTGTTATTCATCAAATGTAGAGAATTTGACATTTTACTTGCATGAATATTTCTAAGTAACACATGACACAGTTGATCTAAAGGGGATGGTAAGGAGGGATGTTGGCTTTACAACAGGTATGGTTTTTGGTCTTTCTTGCTACAAGGCATCCCCTCACATCCCCCCTCAAATCGAGCCCTGACTAAATCTCAATTTAACTTTTCTAAACTGCTTAACTGACCTAACTTCACTTTCATTATACGTACATTAGAGTTGTGTGGGGGTATGGTTTATGAAGCTCAATCTGCTTTCACTTCACAAATGAGATGCATTGTGGGATATGGAGCTGCCTGAAGCATACATCTGTGTAGACTCGCTCTCTCAATCAAAATCGAGAGGTTGAGTGTCTGTCAACAGAATTTCCCTCACTCACTTAACGAAGTGGAATGGATTCCCCCGAAGGGAAGTACTTAGGGGAGTTAGCCAGTGAATGCTAAAAGTGAAGTGAAAAGCAGCCTTTGTCTTTACACCTTTTGAGTAGGGCTGTCAATCGATTAAAAATATTAATTTTCGCGATTAATCACGTATACAAATATTTGCTGAGAAAGCCCCTCATAAAACAAGAATTCAATATATAATGATGAAAAATCATATATATATATATATATATATATATATATATATATATATATATATATATATATATATATATATATATAAAATACAAAAATATTCAGATAATTAAAATGCATTACATTCTTGTAGCAGAAGAGTTAATCATTGATAAGACCATTAAAAATATCGGCTTTAGAATACAATGTATTGTTTACTACCATATTATTGATCATAAGTCAATCATTGGCATACAGTTCACAGCAATCCATTTCACAAGTGAATTTGTCAATCAGTTCAAGATTTATTATGAGGGCTTGTTTAAGAACCCGTCAATGTACACCTGCGTCAGACTTTCTTTTTTTTTTTAGAAACAAGCCAAGGGTATACATAGTACACAATACTACAGATATATTTTACAATAATGCCAAGACATTATATTCATTACATAGTGCAATGCTTTTCAATGCTTTGGAGTTGTTGGAGGTACAAAGAGTATTTAAATAATATTTCAAGTCTTTACAAAAAAGTGTAAATAGGGGCTTTATAGACATAAATTTACACTTATGTATAAAAAAACTTGGCTAGAAAAATAAACAGATTAATCAGAAAATATTAACTTAAGTTATCAAAACTGTGAAAACCAAATAAAACGTCTTTATAAAGCAAAGAAAAACTAGTTAAAATAGAGCTACGTACAAACAAACAAAATTTTCTCAAAAATACTACAGCGTGGGTACATTCCCAAAAAAGGTGAGGGGTAGATTCATCTACAGCATTACAGAAGGAGCAAAGTTGATCTATTTCAGAGAGCATGTTTCTTAAATAAAGATTGACTGGGTAAAAACGGTGGAACAGTTTAAAGGACACCTCTGTAACCTTGTTGGTAATTAAATATTTGTGAGGTAAAGACCGTACGACCTGCGTCAGACATGCTTGTGTTACGTCTCGGGTGTGTTGCATCATAAAATGTTTAGGTCACTGTGTCAAGTTAAATATAGTTTAATACTCAATCTTTAAACACATTTTGAGATCTCTTAGTTCGCATTTGCACTCCTTCAGGTGTTTTGAACGCAAGAACGTAACGCATGTTTGTGTTGTGTGTCCACTGAAGGGTTGTGTGTTGCTCACACAGCTGAAATTTCACTTACTGCCCTCTGGAGTAAACAGGTGGTACTACAAGCTTGCATTTCTGAGGAAAGCTTTGAGATTAATTGAATTAATATTTTTAACGCGTTATTTTTTGTAAAATTAATCGCACGTTATTATTGCGTTACATCCACAGCCCTACTTTTGAGTCAGTTCTACAAATCAGATTATACTGTGCTCCATGCCTAAACACGTACCATACCTCACTTTACACTGAAGTCTGCCTGTAAAGTCCAAACATCATCATGTAAGATGTCCTTAAAAGCATGTACCATAAGTGGGAGTGCTGTCCCTGCGTACAGGTGGGGGGCCTTGATTCTGATCATACTCATAACAGTACAGGACCGCATCCTCGTCCAGCTGAGGGAAATGCCTCCGGCACTCCTGATCCAGGAAGGAGTTGGGTGACTCAGAACCCTTGGCGGCATACTGGCCATTGCCGGTCAAACTCCCCATGTCCTCTCTGCAATGGTAAAAGCAATCTTTTATTATCTCCTTCTACAACCTATAAAAGGACCAATAAATCTATTCTGGAGAGCTAAAGACTGTCTTAAAGATTAATTGGATTACAATGTATTATTAAGAAAGTAATCTCTAGTATTATGATGGAGATCAATGAACATGCTTTTTCATAATCAAGAAAGAGCAATAAACCACATACATTGTTTACTGAATGAAATTTTATTTAACGACTATGCATTTCTGTAAACCTACATCTTTTGGCACTTATATTGAATCCTAAAGTGATTTAACACTGATACACTATTTATTTGAGAAAGTGGTGTTAAAAATAGTAAGTGCATTGTTCTTATTTTGCGATTTATATATGTATGTATTACTGATCCTAATAAATTTATTGGACACTGGAGAGGAACCAGATTTTATTTACTCTTCAAAGCCAATTCTGTTTTTGTATTTGGCACATGGGGATCTATTTTCATGAGCATGCAAAGCAGAGCGCTACTCACTACGACCATGAGCAACGTCTTATCCGATTTTTGTGAGAGCATTATTCTAATTGCAATTTTTGTGCCAGCGCAAAGTGCAAGTGGGCGTGATTGTTTGTGCTATTGTGGGTGGATGTACAGTATGTTAATGAATTGGCTCAAAGCAAAATTTGCTATTTTCCTGAGAAATAGGTCATTGCGCTAAGACGTTTGAAAAACAACTATGTATAATTAATACATCTACATGCACAGCTAATCCAGGTACAAGAAAAACATTATTAGAGGTGAAAAGTAAATGTCTCAGTTGTTTCCAAGTCTTCACTGAATAATGTTTTAGATATGATGGATTAATACAGATATGATGCTGCTGGGTTTTGACAGATCTGTAATTAAATTTATACTTTTAGTTAATTAACTGGAAGCTTGTTATGATTTCTATGATGATAAATCAACCACACAGGAAAAAAGTTAATTGCTTACTTTCACTTATATAAGTGGATTTTTTTTCCAGAACAGGTTTCTTGAGATCTGGCAACACTGCAACTGGTATTTCACCCACCCCTTAGCGCAGATTACAGTCATTTTAAAAAGAACGTTAATAACCGTTCTTTTATTTTGTTCTAACTAGTAACCTTTTGGAAAGGAGGCTGCGGAAATTCTGAACTGGAATGAAAATATACAGCTTTAGCTCAGAACGAACCGAAATTAAATACATTTAGTCCCTTCTGCAGATACAACACTAACAGTTTGCTGCACAAATGACATGACAAACATCCCTCCAAAGTCCAATGTAATGGCCAAAATCTACATTGTAGAATTGTAAATGCAGTGTGTGTCTGTGGACACACTTGGTGTGTCCTCTTGCTTCAGTGATTGTTGTTTGTGTTTTTAGGTGTGTCTGTACCTGGGTGTGTATGGCTCGTCTGGGGGAGGGGGGATGAAGAGGTCCTGCAAAGCGCAGCTGTCCCGTCTGGATGGGGTGCTGAGGGTGCTGGAGGGCGTGGCCACACTGCTACTCGGGCTGAGGGGGATGATGGGCTAAAAGCGGAGGTGCAATTAGCCCACAAATATCAGTTGCACCTTGATAGGCAATTCTCAAAATGTGCCTTGGCAAAAGGGGTGGAAGTTATTCACTGTTCACTTTCATTAAGGCTAACACTCTGCATTCAGCAGATGTTTTAACAATGTTTAAAATTTAAAGTGAATGGGTATCTGCTCCCTTTAAAATGTTTATTTGATGTCTTTAAACAAAAATTATGGTTAAAATAAAATATGATGCTTTCCAGATATCTCTGCAATGTATGCATTCTTACTGGATTGTGAATAAATTCCAAAACTAAACATGCCTATAGTGTTGAACACATTCATTCTGACATGTTGAACTGTGGCGCTCACTTGAGTTCAAGGCTGACTTATGACATTTATAAATCCTGTTCACCCCTTTTCTGACCATCATCTCTTTTCATTGCTATACTATCATACAATTAAAATGGCAATATTTACAGTGTGTATATATATATATATATATATATATATATATATATATATATACATATATTAAATATATATATATATATTAAAATGTATTTTTTAAGCATCTAAAATGACATTCCACATTTTCCACCCAGTTCAAGTAAAGCTTCCAGATGTGCCTGGGCTTCCGTGGAGAAAGAGCGAAGATTGGGAAAGAAGGATAAGCGCCAGATTAGAGGTAAGAAAGATGAAAGAGAAAAAGGGAGGTTGGTGGGAGGGGAAAGAGAGGAGCAAAGATTTGTCATGCAATCTAATTGGTCAAAGCCCTGAGGTGGGGAAGAGAGCTCTTAATGCTACTAAAAAAAGACCATACACAGATTGGGGGACTCGGTGTATCATCAATTCACACAAGCCACTTAATCCTCCCATCAGTACCTGCAGGGCCAGGGGCTTCCATCTCATATTCTTGAGTAAGGCAGGGGCTGATGTGAGAGTGCTTTGGGGTCGTTTCTTCAGCATGAGGGTTACACCTGCAGGATTGCTACGTAAAGAGTTCACCAAGTTCTTCAACTGCCAGCCCACCTACAAAAGTCATGTGGACCATGTTCACCTCACTATAATAGTATTAGACATAATATCAAAGCATACAGGATTCCTTGTAGAGGAAGCTTATTAGTCATAATGCAAGCAATGTTCGCAGCTAGTGTTTAAAATTAGTGGGTGCAATGGATATAAACTCACCACTGTCTGATGATTGACTTGTATGACCTCATCACCGGCATGGATTTTCTTACAGCGGTCAGCTAGGGACTGAGAGAGAGAGAGAGAGACAGAGAGACAGAAAGAGTTATCCACTGCAGTACACGTGCCTAAACAAACACATACTCATTTCCTAAGATTACATGTACTACCAATGTCAAACCGCCGGCTGAATTGCCCATGTGTGCCGGACACTGTATTCAGATTGTATTGAAATATTGAAAATGACCACTCACTCCCTCTGTAGTGCCCGTAATGACATGTAGGCCATCATATGTCGACTTGATGTACATACCCTAGGGCAAGGAGAGAGATACTTTAGAGCCATTTCCTGAAAATATTGGACACACACAGAGAAAACACTGAAAGAAGCTTGCAGGCAGACGTGAGCACAAATCCTCATTGACACATAAAGAAGAGATAAGAGGGAAAAAATAGAGGAAGCGTGTGCAGTGTTTATTTTTATCTATCTCTTTATTCAGGCTATATTGAGTGTATACTGTGTATATACAGTATGTATACTTGGTAATATTCCTATGGTAGTTCTCATATGAATAGAACTACCAGAATTTATGATTAAATACAGATGGGATGAATTTGGCGAGACCGACAGACAGACAGATGTAATATGTACATGTAATAACATATATAATGTATATACAGTATAGTTGACTCAATGTACATTGCTCATGATCTTATGGACCTCTTGATCTAAAGGCACATGCCTAAATGCTTGAAATTACATTTGTAATATAAATTGTGCCTATGTTTGTATTACAAAGCTTACAAAATATCTATATTTTAAATTGGTTGAGTTGGATAACAGATGTGATGAGAAATCCAGGTTCCAGATACCCACCAGTCCATCGGTGGACCTAATATTGTCCAGCTGCACAACTTCCAGATGGGCAGCCTGGGACACCATGGGGTCCGAAGAGAGAGAAATGATGTGGTCACACACCCCTGATAGTGTCTTACACTACAGACAGAGAGAAAGTGGTAAACCCAGTGAGAGAATATTAGCAGCACAGCACACTGTTGTTCTTTAATATACTTTCATTTAAATCAATGCTCATACTGTTAGATGAGTACCTGTATTAAATGTATTAAAATGCAGATGTGCAAGTTTCACACAATCCACATTTATTTATTCAGAAGATTTTTCCATATCCAAAGCCAATTATCTGCGTTACTGCATACAGCATACTGAATCTGCATTTATTTACTGGCTTTTTCCAAATGCTTTTAATTGGACGGTTAGGTGCACATAACTGGCAATGTTTAAAAGCCTTGTTTTAGCACGGTTGAAGATTGACAACTGAGTAGGTGGTCCTTCACTGTTGTTTGAATCAGGACAGTTTAGCGTTTACACTGCAAATGCAATGTGGTCATGTGCATTATTGACTACCTCTGAATGTGGTTTAAGTGACCACTTGTCCATGTCCAATTGTTATAAATCACCTACACTGAAAAACAAATTGTCAGATAGCCAATTTTTTATTTTTTTTATCTGCTAAATTAACTGGTTTTATTCAAGACAAAATGTTCTATAATTAACTTGAAAGGTTAGGTTATTCCAGCAAAATAATTTTTTGGGGTTTAAAATAAATGGTTACCAATTATTTTAGTGTGAGATGAATGTTAATGCCATCTGTAAATGTCAGAGTCAAAGTAGAATGGAGCACTTTTATGTATGTATTAAAATGAATGGGAGAAATTGGAACACCCAATATGGCGGACGTAGAAAAGGAAGTCCCACCTTTCAAATTGTCACAGTCTGACCTGTCTATGCCTCTCCTGACTGTCTGTCTGTCTCATCTGAGTGTCGCATTTCTTGTGTTGGTTTTGTCTCTCACTACCTCTTGTGTCTTGCAGGTGCCACATGGAGAACACCAGCTCTGTTACCCAGACAACAGCTCATTCTCCAATTTTGGCACCTGCTCCCTATCAAATTAATCTGACAGATTGCAACCAGCCACTCAGGTTTTGTGCTGAGGAGCCGAGACAAGGTCCCGGCCATTTCAGTGGGTAGTTTAGTGTTGTGGCAGGAGGGACACAACATCTTGTTCCCTCCATCAGGGAACGGAGGTTATGAAAGTAACCAAGACGTTCCCTATCTGTCACTCACTTGATGTTGTGTCGATGTAGTGACACTAGGGGTCCCTATACGAAACACCACAACTAGCCGAACTGTGTTATGTGGACTGCCGGTGCAAGACGGGCAAGCTGTTGTGTTCCTCATAGCCAGCACACCTGGCTGTCACGTAACCTCCCCCGATGCACCTACTAGCGTCATACAGTCCCCGCACCTCTGGGACAAGTCATCTGCCCAAAAAATGGGGACAGGCTGCCCCAGCCCTGGTCTCTTCTTTTTTCTCCCCTCCAAAAAAATGGAAATCATTCAGCTGGGGGCCATAAGTGTCTTCGTCAGGGAGGTGTCCCTTCCCAAGTGGAAGACACCGCGGAGACCACACCTTACCAGAGGGGGAGGTAATTATGTGGAAATATGTTACATGGTCTTATTGAGTTTTGTCGGCAGTGTCGCATGTGGAGAAGATCCCATGGTATGTCCTATCCAGAGGGGAGGAGATCTACAAACATGCCGTCTGGTGACAGAGGGAACTTTGCCCAAGGAAGACACAGGTTTATCAACGGGGAAACCGTCTTGCAGATTACATATTACACAGGGTTGCATATAGGCAACCAGTGCATGTGGAGTACCTAACCCAGTACAGGGCCTATTTAGCACACGTTCTGGGCTGGCATTGAGCTTCTCCGTCAACTCACGTGCGGCTGGGAGGTAAAACGTGCACGTCTCCGCCTCCAGGAGGGGGAATGAGCCATACGCAAGTGGTACCGGGTGTTGTCAGTTGTCCCGCAAACTTACCTGTTTGTAACTGACAACACACTGGGCGAAACCGGTTCAACCCGGAGATTTTAGAACCTCACAAAGGCGTTGGGCCGCCACACTCCTTTAGAGTTTACTCATAGTCCCAAGGGGGGCAGCACACCCTGGGCGTTATATGCCAAAGTGATGGCGTCAATGACCCAGTGGGCAATCCTCTGTTTGGAGACAGCTCCCTTTCCGCTGTCCTCCAAAGCAGGCAAAGAGCTGCTCAGAGTGTCTAAAGCTCTGTGTGCGATCCAAATAGATACGTAAAGCACGCACCAGACACAGAACGTGAGGTCTGGGTGGGCCTGTGGGGTGCTACTAGGTCAACCTGCTCCTCGTCCTCCCTGACATGGTCTGTGCAAGTAGGCTCACTGGGGGGAAAGCATACTTGTGTAGCCCCCGGTGCCAGCTGTGTGCCAGCACATGTGTGCTGAGGGGAGCCTCGGTCAGGGTGTACCAGAGTGGGCAGTGAAGGGATTCCCGGGAAGCGAACAGGTCTACCTGCGCTTGACCGAATTTACTCCAAATCTGCTGGACCACCTGGGGGTGTTGTCACCTAGGATGTGAGTGGCTGGCAATGACTTGAGATGGCGGGGAGTTGCGGCATGCGACACGAGCGCACAGCACCTTGGCAGATGATGTATGCTACTGTTGTCGTGTTGTCCGTCCGGACCAACACGTGCTTGTCCTGGATCAATGGCTGAAGCCTTCGCAGGGTGAGCAATACTGCCAGTAACTCGAGGAGATCGGTCACCGAGCGCAGCTCCTGCATCAATCCCAGGTCAGAACTACCCTTGCGCAGTTCTCTCAGTGCCCTGGCTTGATGCACTTGCAGGAGAGCCATGGCGTGCCTTGGACAGGAGTCTTGGACGGTTCCGCCAAGTGGTGGCACCTCCTATCTTATCCACCTGGGGATTTGCCGAGTACCCTCTGGCAGACCCATCCTCGAGGATAGTGAGAGTGGAGGAGCTCAGAGATCGGGTCCGGGCAGTAAAAGGTGCAGCCAAGCCTTCGTGAGCTCCTCATGCACCTCCGGGAAGAAAGGGACTGGGGGCGGGGCACGGCTGTGAAACCAATCATCAAGCCACAAGGGTTCAGGACATGGCGGAGGGTTCTACTCCAGCCCGACACTCGCAGCCACCCGGGCAAGTGGTTGCGAGCCAGCACCTTTTATACCCGTATGTCCGGGGGTGTGGCGTGCAAATTCCACTCGCCAATTCCCATTGGCCTTTTGGCTCCCAAGATTGACCCTTAGTGTCACTTCATTCACATAACGTCGAGTGAGTGACAGATAGGGAACTTCTGATTTTATAAGAAATATTTACCGACCATTTTGGAGAATTCAGTCCTTCCCCATTTACATAAACAGGAGCAGAACTTTTATACCACTCATATGAAATACAGTAGCTGCCTGGGAGTGTTTCCAAGATGGTCACCAATTGGACTAACTTGCCTTGAAAGGGACCAGGTATAAATAGGGTCTAAGAGAGGCTCAGAGAGAGTTCAGAAAAGATTTGGGGCATGTCTCCATGCAGTAGCCACCGGGCTACAATATGCGAATCATGTCATTGCATGATCAATGTGACGATTCGTAAACCCCATCTGCGCTGAGACTGAGACTCGCCAGGACGTGCCATATTATGATGTAATCATGTGACCAGCATACTCTTTTAACATAATTCACAATGATACTGCTGTCTTCTGTGAATTGATCCATCAATCACGATTTTCTCTCAATCTGACTTTCTGGTGCTTATGACTAATTAGTGAAGGTAGTGTCTCTCTTTCTCCCTCTCTCTCACTGTCAATCTCACACCCTATACTGGTAATTATAGCAGAAAGCTAGCTGTGCCCTGACTGACACTGCAACATGGGAAAGATGAATTGAGGCTCCATAAATCAAAAGCAAGTGGTCTTTATTTCTCTCTCAATCTCTCGCTCTGTCTCACACATACACACACACTTTATCACTTTAATACAGATTCTATTTTTAAACAGAGGAGCTAAATAATGTAAGGAGTGTCATGTAAATGAATCAAGATGTTGTGTAAGAATATAAATGTAACTCTTACCACATGCAGTATCTTATTTTCGGTCTCATACACTGTGCCATCCTAAAACACAACATTAAATGAAAAAATTATATCCTAACAATTGTATTCTAATCCCAAAATCCTCTAATCACAACAACAATTTCATTACTACAAAATTACAGATAGCAAATGTAATTAATAAGAAGATATTATTGTGTTATACAATTCAGCAAAACCACATGAGCAAGAGTGCTGTTGATTCAGTCATGCTGATTAATAATAATATATTGTTTAATAGTAAATAATTAGACTAATCATATTGTTTTATACAACAGTTCTACCTGTACACCCAGCAGAAAGAAAAATCACAAATCTCTTTAATATCTCAAATGTTTCTCCAAGACAGAAATGAGGTTAGATTAACTTTTGCTTAAGTCTCCAGCTTCTCACATTTCTCTCCAGGGAAAACACTCTAACACTCTCACATTTGTCTCTAAAGTTTCAGGAGAGATCTCAACAACATCACACACTGTGCTTAGATTTTTAACCTTAGATAAAGACTCTGGTGCTTTTACATCACATTGTGATTGTTCCTGTAATAAGAGACTGCACCTGCTACATGACTTCTGACTTATTTCCTAGAACAAATTATCTGCCCTATGGACATAAACGGTATTGCTCTATTTTCTTACTCTATTTCAACAATAAAGCATAACTCTAGCCCTAATTCCTCATCCTTTCACTCTTTATATAGACATAAACTCTGAATTTGAGTGGTGGTGGCATAGAGGGCTAAAGCATAGAACTGGTAAGCAGAAGGTTGCCGGTTCGATTCCCACAGCCACCACCATTGTGTCCTTGAGCAAGGCACTTAACCCCAGTAGGTCTGGGCGGTTTTTCCAATTAATTTGAATTTGCGTTTTGACATGATTTATTATTAGTTTAAATCGAGAAATAGATTTAAATATATAAAATATATTGCAAACGCTAAAGTTAAATATATTGTAAACCTACCAAAGGATGAGTAAGGAAGAGATAGATAATTCATAGTGCTTGTCTTAATGCCCCTCCTGATCTGATCAGCTGCATGTGTGTGGCACACTCCAAATGAACGTGGCAGGTTAACAACACGGAAACGGATATAAAAGACAGCTGAATATTCCCAGTACGATTGAACACAGTGTGATTGCAGCTCAGCTTCGTCCATCATGCAGGTATACACCGGCTTTAGACCATAACTGGCCTCGGCATGCACGTTTATGACTGGTCTCCTTTCTTTTCTTTTTACCCATAAAAAAGCATTAGTCACGTGACAGTTATGGGCTCTTCATTTCAAATCATTGAGAGGCTACAGTATATATGGGAGAATCAATCATCCATTGCTCCTTTTGCCAAGATGATCCAGATAGATCGCTAATTATTACTTTGTTCACTGACGTGTTTCAAGTCTACTGCATCTATAGCCAACATTTGGCAAGCAATCATTTTGACTAACTGTACGAGTTGAGATATAATGCTAAATTATTTCATATTGCTGCGCTGCTCAACGTGAACGAGGGCATGTCTCTATCTGCAGGGGTTTATGAATATTGTTACGTTCCTGTGATTTCTGCCCCATGTTTTCTGTTTCACTCGTCACTGCTCACGTTCCATGTCACGTTTTCCTTGTTGTCCGGCCCGTGTTTCACTGTCTTTGTGTCAAAACTACATTTCCCATCTTTCCCGGCTCTCACTGCCAGCACAGTGTTATTGTCCGCACCTGTTCGTGATTTTGTTATCACCGTGTCCTGTCTATTTTAACCAGCTTGTTTTGTCGTTTGTTGAATGTTGATATGTTGTTCATGTTCGCTGCTCCTGCATCTTCTTGTTCGCTCGAGGTTCCCTTTTCTTTGTGGATGTTTTTGCCCCTCTATGTTCTCCCGTGTTTTCAGTTTCCTTTTCCCATTGTGGACCCCTTTATTTTGTTCCTGAGTTTGTATGGTTATTATTTGTTTGTTAATAAAAACAATATTATATTGCCGCGATTGGATCCGCACCTCCCATCTGCCTTCTCCTCCTTCCCACACAATCCGTAACAAATATATACACAAATTGTTTTTATATACAATGAGTACTTTCAATGTAAACTTGATCATTTCTAGATATTGATTTCTTGATAACTTTCTAGATAGACTTGGTTTAGATCAAATTAATTCCTACACTGGATAAGAATTATTTTGCAGTTTTCTTGTTCTATTATTTCTGAACATCTGGGTTTATTACATTTTAATTTATTTTACATTTACACTGTGTTGACAACTTCCCCCCTGTGGTGCATTTGTAAATTTTTCTTGCATACAGTTGTTTCCTATAATTAAAAGACCTTGGATTTCTCTAACCAGGTTGCCTTGCATTCTAATAGAAAACATATAATTTGAATCATGTTGGGGTACATTTAAAAGTTGAAAAAATAAATAAATAAATCGAATCATGAATGTGATAAAAATCGAGATTTAGTTTTTGTGCCATGTGGCCCAGCCCTAAACTCCAGGTTGCCCCGGGGGATTGCCCCTATTATAAGTGTACTGTAAGTCGCTTTGGATAAAACATCTGCCAAATGCCTAAATGTACATTTCTTGAAAGAGATTACAACAAGACAAAAAATAGATCTCCCATGTTTCTCACACCACATTCTAAGTTTTGACTAATTTTCTCTCAGAACTTTCTCATGCCTCATTAGTGTCCGCTTTTATTTCTCCTACAGAATTTTAGGAGAAACATCAGAGACACTGTTGATAATAAAATGAGAGATATCTGAGAACCACCACAAAGTCTCCTGAGCTAAGGAAAAGCAACCTCTGAGCAATGTATTTTTCCTCTGGGCAAGGAAGAAATTAATATTGAGTATATTACATTTTAGACACAATATGGCCAGTTGTTTTTCATATTCTTTCTCCGCCAACAAAAAAAGTAAAAAAGAGCTCAAATACGGATCAATTGTTGTGTGTTGCAGAGCAACATTACAGTGCTGTTATACTAAATATCAGCACTCTTGGCACCCTGTTTTTCCAGTCTAGCATTTGTAGCTTATTTACATTCCAATGCAATGTTTTGATTTTGATTCACATATATTCACATAAATTAAAATGTGAAAGTACCTGAACTTGCTCTGAAAATCATGTGAAGCATTATATAATGTTTGTTAATGACATAATAATGTAAGTTATTATTAAGTAGGCCCAGATACAAGATATAAGCACATTAGATATTTTCTTCTCTAATGGGTAAACAAGTTTTCATCATATCTCAGCTGGGAAGATGAGCTTTGCTTGTAGGATATGTGAAAAGCAGATTTGTTAGCTGACACAGAGTGTTGAGAGTTGAAACAGCTGAGGAGGAGATGAGTCATCCTCCCACCCTTAACCCGCTGCAAAGCTATTCCTCTTCCTCCTCTCATCTGCTCATTTCCTCCTCTCTCCATCATTCTGCTTAACTGTAGTCTGATTTACAGCCTGTGGGTGAGAAAGCTCAGGGAGCTTGACTGGCCACATCTATGATTAATATGAAACATATTGGGAATCTCCCTCAACGCTACACAACCTACACATCACGGCCTGACTCAAAGTACAGAGTCAATAAAACTTCAGCAAATACAGTACTGTTTGATTAAGAAAGTTTAACTTTAAACATAACTATTAGAACTATTATTAACCATTGCTTAAATCCACAAATTCTAGGAGTGGGGCCACACCACCCTCACCCAATGAGTATATAACAATAGATGATCAGAGGTTCTGTATTTATGACTTAATAGTACTGGGTTGCAAATTGTCATTCTTACCTAGATGCAGTATGAAATTAGCAAGCTTTGGCATTAAGACCTAATTCTACAGGTGTTTCTAATTCTTAGTTTCAAATGTTCTGAAACATTGGTTTCCAACACTTTTCTTCCATCAAGACAGTCTGTCCTCACCCTCAATGGCCCATGCAAGAGCAGCACTATTTCAATCCAGGACAGAAAATTGAGAAGGAGAAAAAACATCCATGGCCTCCTTCTAGAGAACCTTCTGGCCTAGAAACATTACCCTGCTTTCCAAGAACATCCTCGAAAAAGATACTTCAGTGACATCAGTGTGGGTACAACATACTGTGGAACGTAGAATAAGTCAAAGAGAACACTGGAACATTGCATCTAATATGTTGGAAATGTGATTTATCCAACATTTAGTTCCAACAAGTCCTCTAATCTGACAAGACAAATTGTGTTCCAAGAGTGCTGACATTTATTTAGAATAAAAGCACTGGACCGTTTCACTGTTTGTATCATGCTGCTTGTCTGTGTTCACGGCATTTCAGACAGGATGTCAGTCTGCGTGTTGCTCGGTGACACTCAATGGTTGATTCTGATTTGGCTTCATTTGGAACTATTCTCATTCGCAGAGCAAAAATATTCAAAATAACATGCCATGTTGTGTCCAAAATGTATGTTACCAAATATTTTCTTAAATGCAATAATGTTTGCTTATGTTAAGAATAAAATACATTACAAAGTGCTACTCACATCTGGATATTCTGTTCAGTTTTCATTCAGTACAACAGCACGATTGCAAGAGTGAGATTACTTAATTAAAAAACTGAGTGTAGTATGTAAAAGCTTTAGTGTTTGAGTGCATACCTGCTGAACTATTGTGGTTAACTCTAGACACAGCTGTATCACATTATTCCTGGTCATTGAGTAGTCTGCTACGGCAGCGAACGGAGACCTGATAAAGAAGTAACACCTGCCATTAACCATTAGATCACCTCTAAACACAACCACCTTTTGTGTCATACCCCTCTGCTGCAGGTGAACCGTGTCTAATTCAGGAAAAGGGAAGCATTCATGGTTAGGTATGAGAGCAAGAAGGAGGTGACCCAAGAAGGATGTGCAAAAGGAGGGAGGAGGAGAGTAACAAAAGCGGATAGAGATAATCAGAGCTGAAAGCGAGAGAAGAGAGCTGAGGAGAGAGAGGACTTTTTGGTTGGATGAACTAATTTACTGAGGCTCACGTGCACATGATAAAGCATGCAAAGATCACTGTATCTCTTTATTATCATGAGAATCCATTGTCTGTAATTTAGCTCAGCTACTGCATACTGTATGTGTTCATAAGAAATCAGTGTTTTTTAACAACCTCTCTTGGCAAATGAACCCCCACAGCCCCCTTAGCAAGGCAAGTAACTCATATTATGATGGATATCATTTAGCATTTTCATTTTCATAACCAAATAAAGCCTTACGAATAAACTACACTATTTTAAATTGACAAAATTTAGACAAAGAGTCTGTTTAGTTTTATACCTTTAAAAGAAAATGTATGTGTTAATTTGTTAAACATACAAAATTCATGACATTACTAATGATTATTACCAAATATTCTGTTAATAATTGTAAAATCTAATAACCAATTGATAGCCCTACTATTTTTAAATTAAAAGGTCTGTTTTATATGTATCGATACAGATTTTCTTTTTCTAGTCATTTCCTATTTCAATTCAATTTCATTTGATTGTAATTAATTGGGTATATTTCAGTTATAATGTATAAGATCAATTCTCTCCCAGCTAATGCTGTAAATTATACATGAATTCTTGGTACTTTTCAAAATAATAATTATAAAAATAATGAACAGGGTCCAAACTAACTAAACTTTAAAGTTAAAATACAGGATTGATCATGGGATTTTAAGAGTCAGTATACGGATTGTATACGGAAATGAAGATCGTGATTAGTCGAAAAATCACTATTTTAACCAAGCCCTTTTTATACGTTTAATAAAGCTAAATCTAAATCTTTCCAAGTGCCTCTTGGAACATGCTGAAGCACTGCATTTTTGCAGACTTTATAAATACCAACCTTGTCTTATAGAATGAATGTTACTCTATACACATTTTTGCAAACTGACTTTTACATGCTGCGAGTGGCGGCCCATGCATTTTAAGGTTTGGCCATCAGTGTGATTCATGCCATTAAGAAAACACTGTTTCAGAATGAATAAGACACTCTATGCCAATGGACATCATACATTATATTGCAGCCAAATAATAATCCCAATTGACATTTTTAAAACACGTCCACGCACGAAAACCAAAACCAAGAAGGTCTAATACCAGGAAAAACCTCTCTTAGAATATCTGCAATTTAAATTAGCTTGCAATAAATTTTGTTTCGTCAGGGTAAAAAGTTACTTTTCAAAACTTAAACTAACACTGAATGATCCAGCCAACCTAATTGACACTTAGAAAACTCCTGATGTTCCTATAACAATACAAAAAGCACTTACCAATTTACTTGTAGTGAAAATCAGCCCTCCTTTCCAGTTTACATCTCAGGTTTTTAAATCCATAAAGATTTCTTTCTCAATGGTGATGTGGCAGTGACAGGCGGCTCGTAAACATCTCGCACTCTTTGCTTTCAAATTACGTACATCACATAAAGCGTGATTGTGTCACTCAAGGCCAGGTAGAAGGCCTGGACTTGGACATATCCTAAAGACTACACCCAACAAGAACAAATAAATGAATCGGATTGGCTGATGAATCTGACAATCTACCAATTCACTGCACCGTTGAGGGATTCTGTAGAAATTATGAAGGCTTAACGGGGTGGTGCTCAGACTCACGCGTTGCTTCAGAAGCGCTCAGCTTTGGGCATGCGGTTTGTGAACCAGTCGTCACGCTTCGCTTTTAAGCATCAAGAAATAAATTCTGATTGGATAAACTATTCGTTGTTTGCTATTCGTTTTTAGATATATTTGGAGTGGAAAGTGATTTAAAATAAATGGGCAAAAAGGTGAATGACAAAGAAAGGATTAAAAAGATTTATTTATTCGAAATGTGAGGCTAGCAGAGAAGGCTTTGCTGGCCCTGAGAATTCACCACTGCATGCCGCTTTCTATGTTTCTCTGCAGTTTCCACTAGACACTAGAGGAGTGTTGGACCTTTAACTGGACGACCATCCAAAGATGCACAAAAGTTAGTGGCACTGAAGTGACACAAAATGATGTGGATGATTCAGTTAATATGTGTTTTCTTTTTTTTTCTTTTTTTGTATTTTAAAACACTGTCAATTAGGGTTAGCCATTGGTTAAGGGTAAGGATATCTATTTTGTTAAACTCTCATTTATTTTTTCAGACACTCTTGGTTAGATTTAGGGTAAAGTTCTAGGTTAGGGGGTAAGTTATATTTATTAAAACCTCCTTAAAACCTTATTAAAATTTACCTTAAAAAACCTTGTCTGATTACAACCTCATTTCGCTTAATTTTGGCGCCCCTTGCAGGACATTTCACTTGAAAACTGCAGCCAAACGTGTAATAAAAACGCTGCAATGCTCACGTAAATATCATGAGACCAGGCTGATAAATACATATATAGAGTATATATTCTATATTTCTTACACAGAAATCCTTTCATCTCTACTCAAGAAGGCATATGGGATCATTTATCATATTGAGTGTACTGAGGGCAAATATTTGCTTTGCCTTACTCCTGGCTCCCTATCTTACACTTTATAATGAGACTGTAAAAAATGTTGGCCGACCACACTTCTGCAGTCATCCTGTCTAGGGAGATTCTATGAAGGATAACCACTGGCCAGGATTAATCTATGGACACAGTGCAGCAGATTAATTGCTTGCTGGAATTATGACTTTGTGCAGTTAGGCAGGAGATTTAGCATACTGCACTAACGAGGAGGTGTGGCCGAGCACAAACTTCAGCAGATGGAGGAACACACTTAAGAGATAAATATTAAGTAGGCATGCTGGACACTTTCAGGGCCAACTCCTCAGAAACAAAAGAGACTTACGTAAACTCTTTACTCATCTTTTGTTTGTCAACTGATTGCTCATTAGTGTTACATAAGGGAATCGGCATGATCCTGTCATCTGTGGCCTCTCGTGTGACCTTACAGATGAGTTTTACACAATTGAGCCTTTTTAACATGAGACGTCATGTGATCGTACACATAAAGGAGTGGGATTACTGAGGCTGCTTTGATTGACCTGTGCATCATTGTAAATAGAGCTGTGGTAGTAAATATTAAGGATGGAAACCAGCAGGGACCTGGCAATACAATATTGTATTGATATCTGTGTCACGATACGATAATATTGCAATTCTTCATGTAGAATGTATTGTGATTCAAAACTGCAATCTTCATTGAACATTGGTGCTTTGTGCAAATAGTGTGAACTTCCTGCTTATTTATGGAGACGTAGACATAGCAAAGAGCAGTGATTCCCATCCGAGGGAACAGGTACAAAGGTATACAAAGAATGGGATTTTGATTTGTTGACCTTGTAAAACAAAATATATGAATTAACAGGGATTAGGGCTGGGTAAATATATAGATTTTTCAATAAACACGATTGATCTTTTAAAAGATTAAGTTAAGCAGTTTGGGTTGACTCATCCATCTAATATGTTCAAAGACAAGATCCACACAATCCATTTGTCATTGATAATGTCACTTAATATCCTTTCAGTTTTTTTATAGTCAGTTTTTTATCAAACATAACAAAGAGAAACATTTAATTGTAATAAAGAAGCCGCATGACTCTAGTTAATATACGTTCAACCATAACAAAATGTGGAACTGCCACTGATACAAATCAGAGGGAATTTCTGGTTTTTAGCATTTGTTCTACATATTAGTTTAAAGAGTATAAATTGTGCAAGGAAACAATTGACATGCAGGCCTAACAATATAAATATATGTTTATTGAGTTACATATAGTTAATATAGTGTCTACCAAAAGGATGAAAAACTATTGATTAAATAAAATTGGTAAAATTAATATTTTCCAATGTATCAAGTTAGAAGATTCCCTGCCCTGTACAATTAACAGCATTAGTCTGTTCTAATTGTGAATTTTATTGATAATTTGGCCATTTATTAAAAAAAAAAAAATGTATTTACGTATAAATAAAACTTTTTATCATATATATAATAAATATATATATATATATATTTATTAGGGCTGTCAATCGATTAAAAATGTTATTCAAATTAATTACATGATTAATTAATACTTAGAACTCCATCAAGTGTTTTGAACACAAGAATGTCACGAATGTCTGTTTTGTGCTGTCTGGTTGTTTTCTTCACTGTATAAACTGCGCATTGCCACACGGCTGAAATTTCAATTACTGCCCTCTGGAGTAAACATGTGGTACTACAAGCTTGCATTTCTCAGGAATCTTCCTTATTACAATCCGGGGCATGCGATTAATTGCGCTAATTTTTTGAACGCGTTATTTTTAATAAAACTAATCGCACTGAATTAACGTCTTAAAACGACAGCCCTAATATATAATATATATATATATATATATACACACACATTAAATGAAATTTAGCCTTTGGCACACATCTTTGGTTTTGTGTTGATGAAGGGGTACTTGAGCCTTACTGATGGTGCTGTGAGGAAACTTGTGGCAATAAGAGGTTAGGAAACACTGGCATAGAGCATATAGGCTTCTCATGTAGGTTAAAATGTGTATTAAGGAATAGAGTACCTCAGATTCAGTGTGTTTATCATAGAACAAAAACACATACAAGTAGTACTCTAGACACAAGCTTTATATTCTTAGCTTGTTCTGAGTTTACATTTTGGACGAATAGACATAATCACCTTTTCACTTGCTCTAAATCTCTTTAAGTAATCTCTTTTTTTTTTCCACAAAAATTTGTGACAAATGCATATGTGCACTGTATGCATATGTGTTTGTTACTCTTTGCAGGACTCACCTATCCAACCACGCCAGCAGGCTCTTGGCAGCCGCAATGAGGTCCACTACAGAGGTCAGGAAGTCATTAGGAAGTTTTCGTGTGGCTCTGCCATCATAGTGACCACCCCTCCGCCGACCCGTTATGAAGTTCTGCAGGTTCTTGGCTGATGCGTTCAGCTTATGGGTGAGCGTCTTCAGGTTCTCTGTCTCTAGTCCATAGTTCTGAATGATAAAGCAAAATAAAGGCCTGTTTCACGCATCTTGCTGTCACATTGACAACTTATCTCTTGTGTAACAGAGCTGTACCTCAATACAGAAAATACATTGATTTCTAAGTTACTAGATTGAGCATTTCCTTTCATAACCTCCAATAAATGGTTATCGGGAGTGGGCCATGGAGAATAATCACAAGTATGGATTACATTTATTTAGAAATCCAATTTACATGAGGATTGCATGGTGATTTAAACTAGAAAGTGCTTTTTGTGCACCTGTGGAACTTGCATCAAGCCAGACAGACACCTTTTTCAAACAATGGGAGTAGTTTAAAACTTTATTTTATGTTACTTCATAAAAGCATATATTGCAAAAGATTGTGTTGATGAATGCTTACTGTATATAGTGCTCAGGGGTGTAGTAAAGTAAGCAATTACAAATACTCACATAACTGTAATTAAAGCTCCACTATGTAAGATTTTTTGGTTAAAGATTAACACATTTCCATTGTTGATTAAGTACATAAACAATCAGTGTTCAAAACAATGTGCTTATCATATGCCGATTCAGTACGGTACGCCTAGAAAAATCATTTTTATTTTGAGCTGACTTCAATGATTTGTGTCGTTCCTCTTTGTGTCATGACGTCATGTCCGTAAACACAGAAAAGATGTACCAGATGTCACGTGTTCTGGCTGAGGACGCTGTTTATTTCCGTCAGTCCCAATCACACAGTTCAGGATGGCATCACTGCAGTCTGGATGGATGTTAATCTGTTTTCTGTTTTGCAAAGTTGTTTACCTGCTATAATGCTTGGAGTATGTTGTCTGGTATGGTTGTCATGCGTTTATGAATCGAACATTACCCATGTCAGTGGGGCCTGCAGCTGTATGACCGTACACAATGTTCATACCATGAGTACTCCAACAGACCTGAGAAATATTTACTCCCAGAATATTTAATCAATCATGAAGTGTGTCTCGTATTTCTGTTGGCTGTCTAAAAGAACTAGCAATGCCAAATTTGCGAATTAATAGTTCTTTTCAGTGAACGTTTTAAAGCGTTTAATTTTGCCAGTGTTTGCACGTTCAACTCAAGCAGCTCATGCGGAGAAAAGCCCAAAACACTGGATTAAATCTAATGGTTAATATATTGCAGTATAATTTTTTATCCTCAAATTTTTGTCAACAGTATGCTTTAACATAATCATTTAATAATCTTCATGACACACCTTTTTCGTCTCGTCTTCGTTAACGTTGACGAAATAAAAAAAACTTTTTGTCAACAGGAGGTTTCATAATTGATTTCATGAAGAGATTATTAATGTAAAAATAATCAGCAGTATCACAAGTTTCACCTCTTAAATTGATAATGCAATACAATACAAACATTAATAGCCAATAATTATGAATTATCATATTAAAATATACTGGTAACCAGTGTTGGATTAGGAGAGTCCTCTGTTCTCTATGTAAAAGCACATTGAGTGTAGAGTCAGAAAAAATAATTCATTCAAAATATGTAGAGTGTTGTTTAACTTCATCAAAGCAAGTAATATTTTATTTTTAAATGTTTTATTGTTTAACATAATAATATCAACATGAAATTAGCCCGTTATAATCAATAGACTCCGGCTCTGAATATCTCCCAGTCATATTCACACACAAGCAATGTCCAATCCCATGTACAGTATCACTAAAAAAGCTGAACAAATTCTGGATTCCAGGATTGGTTTTAGTTTGACAAAACTCATCAAACCCAATCAGGCTTCATTAGGGTTAAGTGGTATCAAGATGCTTTTTACCAACTTTCTTTATCTTTATTCAGAGGCTGTGTCTCATTTGGAAGGCTGCATGCTAGGTAGGACACATCCTTTGAAGGCTGCAGTATACTGCGCATCCTCCTTTAAACAAGCCTTGTTTAAACGAGTCGACCTTCATAGGACAAACGGAAATGGAACGTAACATGGTTGCTATGACAGCACCCCACTCTTAAACAAGCGCTTTGAGTGAGAAGGGAACAAAGTCCCTTTAGAAGGGAATGTATGAGGTACATTTGAGTTATAATGACGTAAAGAGAAAAGAAAATAGATTTTACAAGTGTACTTTTAGTCTAATATTTTTATTTTAATTATATATTAATATAATTATACATAATATATACTCCGCACCCATCTACTGAAGTACTTCAACTTGGGAATTAACATTCCTTGCGTTTGAACATTATATTTACAGGCAAATTGGCTTCATTTCTTTTAGGCATTTCCGTTGAAGCAAAGAATTGTGGATTGCGAGTGCCCACGAAGGATACACCTCATGCATCCTCCAAATTCCCGTGAAAGAAGATCTCATTCAAAGGCTGCATTTGAAGTGTCCTACTCGCTTTTATGAAACGAGACAGCCTTGATGACGTATGCGGCCGAAAAATGTGACCTCCATTCACATTTTTTTTGTGACCACCAACAAATGTAGGACGCAGCATTCCAAAGGAGACACAGCCAGAGTTTGATCCCGAATGAATGAAGTGAACAGCCAATAATGTGCAAGACAGCGCGAGTCACGTCTTGCGAGAGAGTCAGCGAGATCTAGTCGAGTGATTACATTTTTAAATTTTAAAGTCATTCGATTATTATTGATATTGTATTCATATCTTTGTCATGTCTAGATGTGTTTTTGTTCATGTTTTGTTTTCATGTCTTTTATTTTGAAATTCTAGTTCCTGTTTCATGTCATGTGGTTCCCTTGTCATGGGATTTTTAGTTTCCCTCCATGTTCACGTGTCTTGTTTTCATTGGTTTATAGTCTTATCAGTTCTAGTTTGTCATTGGTTTAAGGTTATTTGTCTTGTTATCTTGTTTATATTTCTGTCTGTTTATTGGTTTTCTTGTTATTGTTTTACCCAATGTCTGTGTATTTAAGCCCTCATGTTTGCCATTGTCTCTTGTCAAGTATTGTTAATGTAACCTTGTTTGTTTGTGAAGCCATAGTCAAGTTCATGTTCATGATTATGTTTATATTTCATGTTTGCAGTCAGGGTTTTTGGGATTCCACATTTGAAAAATAAAACTGCACTTGGGTTCTCACTACGTCATCATTTTCGTCATTATCAGCACCAGCGCTTCATTACAATCTTACTTAAAATTATATAATTATTTATGGTTTATTTAATCATACAGTACATATTTAATGGCCAGTGTGGGAAAATAATTGGGAACTAAAGTGTCTTTAAGCAAATGCAAGACTGACAAAATATATTTCTTGCAATAAATAATTATCATAAAAAGTGAATTTTGTTAATGTATAAAATTGTCTTGTTGAAGTGCACTTTAAATTGGAGTGAGAGATACTAGGGAAGTGACTGTCACTTTGCTCACAGCTGATTGGTCCAGAATCTGGATGAGATCTCTGATCGGGAACATAACCTACCCTGGTGCAGGTTAGATGATTAGTGTATGCTACTATGGCGAGGAACCACGATGAAAGCCTATCAACTTTACTGGTTTTGCGAATTCATAGTTAAACTAAGCTTAAACTTATCTAATTAGCTGCTTAATCCTGCTTTGTGACATAGGCCACATGGGTGTTCATTACATCGATCACGATAGCAAAACAACCACTGGTTGGATGATATAGATAAAATATAAAAGACTGACTTTTAATTTCCTGCCATCTTTAGCTGCGCGCTGTTTGATTGACAGGCAGCCATAATAACAGATTAGAGCATTCACATCGGAAGCGTCAGCAGCGTGTCAGAGTGTGAGCTACAGTGCAGCGGGGGTTTCGGCTCAGAGTCTATTTTTGCAGGATCGCT
This sequence comes from Xyrauchen texanus, assembly GCF_025860055.1. Classification (NCBI taxonomy): domain Eukaryota; kingdom Metazoa; phylum Chordata; class Actinopteri; order Cypriniformes; family Catostomidae; genus Xyrauchen; species Xyrauchen texanus. The sequence goes on along the minus strand of NC_068306.1, from coordinate 24,151,038 downwards.
CGCGCTCAGTGCACTGTTGTGCACTGTTGATGGATAAAATGTATGTGATTTGACACAAAAAAAGTACCCAATGCACAGAATAAGCATATATTAGTAGTCTAGTGTGTACTGTACTGTATGAATTAGAACACATCTCAAAAACAAATGAAAAGAATAAAAGAAATCCCTGGAATTGTAACCATTTAAACCCATTATTAAACCTAATATTATAATTACAGATCTTAATCAGACGTATTGTTTTATCATTTAAAACTACAGTAAACTACAACATATGAGCCTGAAAATATGGGACAAAATAAATGTCTTTTATGTACTATTAACCATAGAACAGGTCTATAGGCTTCAGCAATACGCAATCATAGCCAAGTTTGCTTTCACTTGTAAACACATGAAGGTGACAGGCCATGACGTCAACAAATTCAGAACTTATCTCATTCATGTTCAACAATGGATGATACCAGACTTGATTGTGGAGGTGGAGAAACACAAAGTGCTCTATTGTTTACCTTTTAGAAGCAAATGTGGTCCTCCTCCTCATGTAAATAAGATTTCATGACGATCAAGTTTGTAATACAATGACCCACTCCTGATAACCATTTGATAAATTATGGTCTTTATTCAAATAAATACTCACCGAAGTAACATAGAAATCACATATTTTACTGAAACAACCATATTTTTCTGTGTAGAGCCACTGTTGTGATGCAAAAAAAAAAAACGCTTCCAGTGTGAAAGCCCTGTCGAGTCTGCAGCTGCAGTTCTGCTGTAGTTAAGCTGACCCTATGTTCACGTCTCGCTCAAGCTTGCAATGTGAAATGCCGATATGTTTGTGCGCTGTGCTTTACATGCGCATGTGTTCCATAAAAAGGCTATTAATCAAATAACAAGGAAACGAGAAAACCTCTCACTACAACTGAATAACTTAGCTTTAAAAGTATTTATTTAATATAATAAAACAGAGACATTTTTAATCATATTTTTTATTACTGTATATGGTTAGTTTTTTAATAATACCGACCCTGATGTAGAGAGTGTGTTAATTTGCATAATAAATTACCAGGAAAGTAGAAATTATAAAATAATTTATAATTATGCTTAGCCTTTATCAAGTTTTTTCTAATGCTTGATACAAAATATACATGTATCTACAGTAACTTTTTAGAGCAATACTTCAGGCAGATTAGTCCCACCAGTCACAAATACACTTGAGAAAATTGTGCATCATACATTATTGCAAACTAATTCTGGGCTTAAAAGATACAAGAACAAAATCAATTCGGAACACTGTATCTCAAAAGGGATTGTTCAACAAAAAATTTAAATGTTCTCATAATTTACTTGCCATTCCAGATGTGTATGACATTCTTTCTTAATCAGAACACAAATGAAGATATTTAGAAAATATTTCAGCTCTGTAGGTCCTCACAATGCAAGTGAATGGGTGTCAAAATTGACATGCTACAAAAAGCAAATAAAAGTAATTCATATGATTCCAGTGGATAAATCCATGACTTCAGAAGTGATATGATAGATGTGGGTGAGAAACAGATCAATATTGAAGTCAATTTTTGCTGAGCAAACTGAGCAAGAAGGAGAATTTATAGTAAAAATGGACTTAAATATTGATCACCCACACCAGCATATCACTTCTGCAGTAATGGATTTAACGCTGGAGTCACATGGATTAGGCTACTTGCTGACTTATGTGATTTCTGGAGTTTCCAAATTTTGGCACCCATTCACTTGCATTGTATGGACCAAAAGAGCTGAGAAATTCTTCTAAACATCTTTGTGTTCAGCAGATAAGAGAAAGACATACACATCCAGGATGGTAAATGATGAGAGAATTTTTATTTTTGGGTGAAATATTCCTTTAAAACCCATCGTAATTGCGATTTTAAATGGTGATCAGTGTATTAAAAATAACTTTTTAATCTTTTTATTTCTGTAATCACGTCACCCTTTAATTTTACTTTTTTGGAATCAGATTAATGTAGTGTTTATCACAGATAAGTGATGTATTTGAAAAGTTGGCAGTCAAAAATACCTATAAAATACCTATATTTTTTATTCTTTTTGGCAAACAAGGGAATGTAAATTATGGTATTTGAGCTACATTTTGAAATTGCATCATAAAGTGTTTATTGTAATGGGGCATAGCTTTTGCAACTCAGTACTCAATACTCACTACTCATGAGTACTTTTAAATGAGCTACTCTTTTACTCTTACTTGAGTAGTTTTTAGGACAGTTACTTTTACTCTTCTCACACAAATTTTTTTTGGGAAGTAACAGTACTTTTACTTGAGTTGATTTTTTCAGTACTCTTAAAAAGGAAAGGTCAGCGACATGTTTCCCTGACACAAAACTCAAAGTCTTTATGCCTTATAGCATTCCAAATAGAGCACTCACTTTTTCAGCTGTCTTGGTTCTAGAAATATTTTTCCCATTAATTTCATCATTAGGAGTTTTAGAAAATCCTTCTTAAAATAATTCAAAACCAAACCAACAAGCTTCGAGGTGAATCACAACATTAGAAACTTGAATTTGAATCAAAAGAGTAGAAAATCACACAAAAATACAAAGGTACAAGATCTTTCTTGAGGTAATTAAATTCAATTGATTTCTAAATCATGATTTCTAAAAAATTAAATAATAATTTCTCAAATATAAAAAAAAAAAAAAACTAAAAAAAGTTTAAATAACACAGACTGATGGCTTAAACAGAATCATATACCATCAATTAAAAACCTTGATACAGTATGTTATCGTTATAAATCAATTCTCCTATGGAAATAATTGAATGGGATTTTTACTTCCGGATACAGAATGTTGCACTCTATTGGACACTCAAAAGGTTCTATAATGGTTAGGATGCTGCCTAAGAAGGCAGGTGCCTCATTAGGCTGTAGGTAGCTCACAAGGGTTTGTAGCAAATGTATCTTCCTCAGTTCAGACAGTAGAAGACAAAAAATTCACATTTGAAAAAAAATTAATAATAAAAATAAAGCAAAATATGTCTTGATATATTGATATGTCAAACTGGGTGAAAATGGCACATGGGTAACCACCACAACTAAGACCACTTACAATATGCACAGCTCAGGGCTGGTATTGACTAGTTAGAGAGAGAAAAAAAAACATGGGGTTTCCTGCCTGCATTGATTACCAAAGCTAGTGTCAGAAACGCTTAAATTCAGTAAAGGCATCCATCAGATTATCCCCCTATCTCCCCTCTACCCCATTCCCCAGAGCAGTCATACCACACCACGGCTCTCCCAGAATGCTTTGCTGCACATAAAAAGCCAGAGGGGGTCTGTCATATAAGAGGAACAGCATGAGGGACAGATAAGTAATCATATTTAATGCAGCAGGACTCCATGTTGGACAAACCCAGAGAAGCATTGTGTGAGAGGCTTTCCGGCCCTAGCTGGGCTTAAGCACATGACATAACAAATTGTGGGAACAAAGAAGATGACTAAGGGGGGCTGGTTTGCAAGCGCACTGGCTAATGTTCTGTACAATCCCCCATTCACCCTCCTTTTCCTGCCCCTCTGTCATCCTCTCACAGCTACTTTGTTCATTCTCTCACACTTTTCCTTGCACTCCCTCGGCGCCTTTTTTCTCCTGTTTTAATTTGCTATCTTTCTCTCACCCGACTGCTGCCAGTTTTCTACCCACACATTCTTACACTGTCGCTCCACCTCTCTTTGCCTCCTTCTGCATCATCGTCCTTATTTCTCTGTCCCCCTATAGAACAGCCTGGAAACTGTGTGCAGGATGACAGTGGGGAAAATCCATAGGATTTTCAAGGATTTTAAATGTTTGTTTTGGATAAAATTAATTGCACATGATGCAGTTACAATAAACATACAGGCAGCATGGGAAAAACAAGTTAGGTACTTTGGGAATAAAGGTAATTTCTAGTAGTTGACAGACACAGGTTTTTGGTGGACAATGTCAATGCCAAAATCTAGAGAGGAGAATGGTACAATGCCAAAATCTAGAGAGGAGAATGGTACAATGGCCAATATAATGCCAATATCTTCATAACACAATTTTATTATGACAAATGAGATCAGCACAAAACTGCTGAAATCAATTTCACTTACAATATTTGACAAAAAAAAACATTCAAAATCTAAAATTGTGCAAAAATGGCCCATTAAAATGGCCGGAGCCTCATTTCCCAAACGCACTGTAAGCCTAAATAGATCGTAGAATCCATTTTACGATTCATCTTAGTTTTGTGGCCCGTTTCCCAAAAGCATCATAACTTAAGTAGTACTTGAAAACGCTTGTAGATTAACGAGTACTCTGGAGAACTCGTACAGCGCTAAGAGCATCGGAAGCACATAGACTTATGCAGACACCTGCAGGACAAACACGAAATTACACCTGATACAATTTAAATACCTACCTACACATCAAATATCTACACTTTATGCTAAAACTTTAATATCAGGATACCTATGTTTTATTTATTTTTATTTTAACAGACAAGTCTAATAATAATAATAATAATAATAATAATGAAATGGATAAAATAGATAGTCTATATAAATGGATGAATAGATTAATAAGTAAAAAAATAAGTTATTTGTGTGGACTAGTTGGACAAGTTGGTAGCAGCAAAGAGGTGACATGATTGATGCAGACAACTGTATAAATTAAAAAAAGAGAGAAGAAAAAAGTAAATAACTGCATGAAAATCGTCACTTTATTTTGGCTTATCATCCTTACCTCCACTTGCTATTTGACACCCAAAGGAGCTTTCGCCAGGACTACAAGTTGTGTCACACTGCACATGCAGCACTGCTGTACCGTTATCAATTTTGGGAGTAAAGAGAAGACCTCTGCTTTAATAATGAATGTCCCTAAAGCGCATCTTCTAAACGTCACCTTATTTTGCGCTGCGTGATAGCACGGTGAACCTCGTAATATTCAATGAAAGCTTGTAATTTAGCAGGATCATACACGGGGCCTCCGCTGTCTTCACTAATCCTGAAAGCTTTCATATCAAGAGAAATCTGAGAAAAAAATTAAATATTATACATGCACACCTGATTATGAAAGCAGATTGTGTAAAATAAATTTATCTTTAAACAATATGTAAATATGTAGTTCATTAGGTTGAATATTTAAGAACATATTTTTAAACAAATATTAGCAAGGTAATTTGCAAATTATTGTAAAGTTACACACAAATATAATAAAGTTACAATGACGAGCAGCACTATACATTCAAATTTCAGCACTGTTGCATGGACAGTGACTCTCTTAAGTAGAACTTAAAGTGCGTCCTCGCTCATTCGTGCTTAGTGCATTTTTGGGAAACGCACGTAAAAAAAGATCAAATGTTCGTAGAATCGCTCGTAGAAAATGCTCATAACCACTAAGAATAATTGTTATTGGGAAATGAGGCCCTGGCTGATTTAGAAAGACATCTATAATATGAGTGGCAGGTGGATGTAAGATGCAATGAACAAGAGAATGGATGCAATCAAAGACATGATCATTTGAACATACACACACAAAAAAGTGGTAACCTGCAATTGTTACCTCAAGGATCTATTTTTACTTGATTTAACCCATAAAAATACCGTTCAATGGTATGACATATTTTGTTAGGTTGATTTACTGATTAAATAACAATTTTGACTTGAGTAAAGCCAGTTAATTAGAAGCACATTTTAGGTTACCTGAGAAAATTGTAAAGAGCAAAAAGCTTAAAATGTGTCAATTTTAATTGTTAATATATCATTTAAATTATTATCAGTTATAAAAATATCTGCTATAAATGTCTGAAATTATGTTATTGAAAGCAAAGATACTCCCCAACAAGCTACTGAATAACTCACTCACCCAGTTAAGCAGTTATAATTTGTGTTTGGTGAGAACACGATGCACCTCTCTCTGTCTGTGTGTGTGTGTGTGTGTGTGTGTGTGTGTGTGTGTGTGTGTGTGTGTGTGTGTGTGTGTGTGTGTGTGTGTGTGTGTGTGCGTGCGTGTGGGTGGGTGGGATTGGGTGGATTACAAGGAAAATGTTTAGGTTACAAACTGGTAATTACAAGGGTATTATGCTATAAATATTTTTATGAGGACATTTCTAGTGTTCCCATAATTCAAATCGCTTAAAATACATACTAAACTATGTTTTTGTTTCATGTAAAAATGCAGAATGTTTTTTGTAAGGGTTAGGGGTAGGGTTAGTGTTAGTTTTAGGGGACATAATCTATATATTATGTCTATGGAGTGTCCTCATAAGGATAGCCGCACCAACGTGTGTGTGTGTGTGTGTGTGTGTGTGTGTGTGTGTGTGTGTGTGTGTGTGTGTGTGTGTGTGTGTGTGTGTGTCCATAATGTGCTCACCAATGCACAAAGCAAGTCCACTGCCTCCAGAATGAGTTCCTGGTGGCCAATTCGAGATACTCCCAGGTCCTCAAGCTCCTGATGGGTGATTCTCAACAGCTGTTCCCCACCCACCTTTTCCTGCTCAAAGTTCTTAATGTACTGCTGCAGACAGTCGTCCAAACCTTGAAAAGAGCATAACAAAACAGCAAACATGAAAACATTATTCAAGCCACTTAAGAATCTCCTTAATCCATTCTGGATCCTATGTTTTCATTTACAGCATGATTTTGGTCTGTGAGTTATAATCTGATTAAATATGACTAGACAAACAAAAAGCAGAGATTATGAGAAATAGAGTCCTGACATGGGAAATTGGGAGCTGTGACTGTGTGTTTTATGTGGCATCCATCAAAAGTGTGTGTGTGTACATATCCACACATGAATACAATACGCGCCCTTAGACAGTAGTGAGAGACTGTGAAAGTCTTGGCGCACAGATGTTTAAACAGGCCTCATTGTGTAAACAAGAAGAGACCCAGACACACATTCTTACACACACACACACTACTTTGAACAACTTCGAAATGCTTTACTGTCATGAACACACGTCAGCGGACTTCAAGCACTATTGTCACCAATAAGGGAAGAAGACCTGTTTTGGCAGGAGCTAGCCGTTGTCTGGGAAACATATGCCCCCTTCGTGTCCCCTACCCTTTATCTATACTGATCCTTTAAAACGTTGTTTTCTCCCACAGACTCAGCAAACACAAAAACATAATATTATACACTTTTAGAACAGACACAGCATGCTTAACTAAACCATTAGAAAAATATCTATTAAATTAATAAATAAATTCACTAATGCTGATAGGAAAGAAAATTGTGAACCTGTGGCCAGTCGATAACAAACATATAGTAGGAATCTAGGATTCAAAATCTGTATTTTAAACTTTTCTAAACAAAAATATGGAAAAAATTACAACAATGTTATAATATAAAATTAATAAGTTAGAATTTTAGACTCTTCATTTTGTCAATCAAATTTTATACAAAAGGTCATATTTTGTACAAGATCTTCAGGGTTCGCACAAACTTCCATGCCAGCTTCAGAGCATGCATATGAAATACTAAGAAATTCTGAAATTAATGTTAGTAATTGTTTTGTTTTTTTTACTTTTTACTGAAATGGTTACGCTGATAATATAATTTGTAATGGAAAAAAGGTATTAAATGAAAGAAATTTCATTAGTGGAATTTTGAATCCCAATGTATCTTTTCCTCTATCTATTCCTATAATTTTTCATTCTTCTCCACTTCCCTTAAACTCACAAACAGCACTTTCTTCCCCATGGGCTTTTGAACTGTGTTGTTCGCTTATCTGTGAACATTTCACAACAACAGACAAGGTTGTAGAGCATGTAAAATACCCTTTTTTCAAAATCTCTGATATTCATCTTCTTCTGTATCTAGCCGTTGTATAAATTTAATGGATCACGAAAAGAAAGTTAAGATACCAGCAAAATTCTAAATTGCTGAAAGCGAGCATTTCATGGCTTTGCATACAATATTGGGACTTAACAAATCCGCCTCTTTACTAGGCTGATGTAAACCCGTTCCAAATGAAGGAATCATCACGGTTTGTCACTCTATGTTGCTATAGAGATGGGCAGAGCATTTGAAGTAGAACCTCATTACCAAGACCAAAATAGCAGTGAATTGAGAAGATTATAAATGAGATTTACTGTATGTTCAAATAAACAAATAAATAAGTAAACAAACAAACAAACAACTAGCAATACAGCATACTTGTATCAATGGATTATTTACATGCCTTTGTGTGGCATTTGTACTGTAATGCAAATGCAAATGAAACATGGAATATTATTATTACAATTCTAAAGACTGTGGTTCAGAGCCCTGAGTAACAGTGGTTTGAGAACTGAATAGAAATATTTTACCTGAGACAAATTCACCAAGTTACCGGCAAAATGAAAATTCTGTCTTTATTTACTCAAACCCGTATGACTTTCTGTGGAACATGAAAGGAGATGTTAGGCAGAATGCCTCAGTCACTATTCGGTTTCATTGTATGGAGAAGTGGTAGCATTCTTCAAAATTGTTGTGAGAATTTGCATCATTTGTTGAACTAACCCTTTAAACTATTGGATAGTTTACTCAGAAAGGTCAGGCATGTGTTCAGAAACACTTACACAATAATTAGAGTTTGCAACATAAAACTAAGTGTCTGTCTAATAGTTAAACTAATCCCTGTAGTGAGCAGTGCTCTTCCTGCGGCTGACAGAGACAGACCAGCTCACACAGCGCCAGTATACACAAACAGTAAACTCATTGATAGGAGGACATTAATCTGCTGTTAATTGCAGCCACTGTGGCTAAGTTGTGTTAAATGCTACAAAGAAGAGCACAGAACATTCATCTGGGACCATTCATCTCTGTCAAGCAAGGCAGGTGGTCAGCCAACAGCTACAAAAAAGAAAGATGTAGAAAGGGGAAATGTGTTTAGGAAAGAGTGAGTGATGAGTGAAAGTTGTACCGAAGAAGAAAATCTGATCTTATCTTTACAGTGAGTCAACTAAAGCAGCTTAGAGGCTGGAACATTTCAGATGTGTCCTCAAATCTAAACTGTCTTGAATCTATGAATTGCCAACTGGTTTGCACTAGAAGAAAGAGGGATTGGCACTTCAGAAATCTCTAAGCAATGAATTTGTGCTTGAGGTTCATAGGTTATGAACATGTCACAGATAAAACTAACAACACTTTATTGATGCTCAAGAAATAGTTCACACAAAATGACAATTCTGGCTGTGTTGTTCCAAACCTGTGTGCTGTCATCTTTTTTGTGGAGCACAACAGAAAGTAAACATGTTGCTACTTAATGTCCTAGTACCCTGACATTGACCCCATTTTTTTATTTCTTTAATACATTTTTGTCCTTTTGTAGGCTTTTAATGACAGAGTTAATGGAGAGGAGACAGGAAATGGCAGGGGAGAAGAGTGAGAATGGAATCAGGAAAGGACCTCACAAGCCAGGATTCGAACTCGGGTCACCCGCGATGCATTAACACCACATGTCATGAGCACAGCCAGCTAGGCTACGGCTCTGACGACATTGACCCCATTTTGTGTTACTGACAAGTGGCATCTCCTATCAGACATTTCTGCATAAGTTCTTTTGCATTGTTTTACCTTTTCCTGTGGCACGACTTACTTTATAGCATGTTGCGTCAGCAGCATAACAGACCCGGGTTCTCATCCTGTGTTGAAACCAGGAAGCATTTACATTCACATAATCAATGACAAATCAAAGGTTCAGTTTTTCCCTCTCAGATCAGCCTGATTTCACAATGAAATCAGAAAGAGTCGGTTTGATTTTTTGGTTTAATCTTTTTTACGAAAATCTGTATATGCTTACCAAATGTAAAACATTGCCCCAAGTGGCCAAAGCGGTAAGTGTTGTAGGGCATATAGGCTTGTTTAAGCTCAATTTAAGACCAGGGGAGGTCGCCAAAAGCTAGTTGTGAAGCAAATTCCTTTCAGCTGTACAGGATGCAATACTGTTACGATCCCTGGTTGTCTGCCCCGTGTTTTCCGTGTCACCGTCACCACGTTTCCCGGTCTTCATCACTATGTCATTGTTCGAACCTGTTTGTCATTTGTATAATCATGTGTCTGTGTATTTAAGCCCTGTTTGTTCCTCCATTACCCTGTCGTACGTTGTTCCCACTGTTTTGATGTTCCCATGTTCCGATGGTTGCTCTGCTGCCTGTCTTGCCCTGTTTATCGTGGCGTGTTATTCCAGTCCGTGTTCCTTCGTTGTTTTCATGTTTTAGTTTCAGTTTGCCCATCGTGGTTGTTTAATTTGTGCATGTCTGTTTATTTCCACCGTTGTTCAATTAAAACCTCCTTGTCTGCCTCCTCCTGCAATCATTACAGAACGAACGACAGCCCACCATGGATCTAGCGGTTCTACGAGCCAACTGTCAGCTGCTCAGTTTAATGCAGGAAAACCGTCAGGTAGAGGACCACGTTCACGATTTCCTGGAACTAGCGAGTGCCACAGACTTTCCGGACTCCTGCTTGGTGGGTTTCTTCCGGGCCAATCTGAATAGTGCGCTCAAGGAGCAGTTGCCACCGGCGACGCACGGCTGGACGCTCCACGATTACATTGAGGAGACTCTGCTGGCATGTGCCTCGCCGTTCACTGTGGGCATCGTCGAGGAGAACCCTGCCTCTCCTCCCACAGTGGTAACCCTCCATTCGCCCATGGTTTGTCCCTTCACGCCTGCCTTGGTCAAAGAGCCAGTGCTGCCAGCTTCGCCCGCCCAGAGGAGGAGGAGAAGAAAGGCTTTCGCTCCCCAGTTCACGCCTGCCACGGTCAGCAAGCCAGCGCCTACGCCTGCTACGGTCAGCGAGCCAGTGCCTGCAGCCTCGACCGTCCGCGAGCCAGCGCCTGCAGCCTCGACCGTCCCTGAGCCTGAGCCTGAGCCAGCGCCTGTAGCCTCGTACGTCAGTGAGCCAGCGCCTGTAGCCTCGACCGTCCCAGAGCCAGCGCCTGTAGCCTCGACCGTCCCAGAGCCAGCGCCTGTAGCCCCGACCGTCCCAGAGCCAGCGCCTGCAGCCTCGACTGTCCCAGAGCCAGCGCCTGTAGCCTCGACTGTCCCAGAGCCAGCACCTGTAGCCTCGACTGTCCCAGAGCCAGCGCCAGCAGCCATGACCGTCCAAGAGCCAGCGTATCCCGAGCCTCCCAGGGCTCCGCCACTCGAGCCTCCCAGGGCTCCGCCACTCGAGCCTCCCAGGGCTCCGCCTCTCGAGCCTCCCAGGGCTCCGCCTCTCGAGCCTCCCAGGGCTCCGCCTCTCGAGCCTTCCACGGCTCCGCTTCTAGAGCCTCCTACGGCGCCACCTCCCTCGGCTCTGCCTCCAGAGCCTTCCAGGCCTCCGCCTCTAGAGCCTCCTACGGAGCCACCTCCCTCGGCTCCGCCTCCAGAGCCTTCCAGGCCTTCGCCTCTAGAACCTCCTATGGCGCCACCTCCATCGGCTCCGCCTCCAGAGCCTTCCAGGTCTCCGCCTCTAGAGCCTCCTACGGCGCCACCTCCCTCGGCTCCACCTCCAGAACCTTCCAGGCCTCTGCCTCCAGAGCCTCCCTCAGCTCCGCCTCTTGAGCCTCCCATGGCTGTCCTGTGGCCGCTTCCCAGGACTCCTGAACCTGTCCCTGTCCCTTGGACTGCCTTCTTGCCCTCTGTGCCCCCTTGGACTGCCGTCTGCCCTCTGTGCCCCCTTGGACTGCCTGGTTTCCCTGTGTGTTCTCCGTGGTCTGCCAGTCCCCCCCTCATTCCTTGGACGATTTTGGTTTAGTTTTTTTGTGTATGTTTTGTTTTGGTGAGGATCGTCTGGAATCCGATCCTTTGAGGGGGGGTTATGTTACGATCCCTGGTTGTCTGCCCCGTGTTTTCCATGTCACCGTCACCACGTTTCCTGGTCTTCATCACTATGTCATTGTTCGCACCTGTTTGTCATTTGTATAATCATGTGTCTGTGTATTTAAGCTCTGTTTGTTCCTCCATTACCCTGTCGTTCGTTGTTCCCACTGTTTTGATGTTCCCATGTTCCGATGTTTGCTCTGCTGTCTGTCTTGCCCTGTTTATCGTGCCGTGTTAATCCAGTCCGTGTTCCTTCATTGTTTTCATATTTGAGTTTCAGTTTGCCCATCGTGGTTGTTTCATTTGTGCATGTCTGTTTATTTCCACCATTGTTCAATTAAAACCCGCACGTAGATCCATACTCCTCGTCTGCCTCCTCCTGCAATCATTACAAATACAGTGAAGAGGAATGCATATTTTATGGACTCTAAACCCCAAACTAAACCTTACAATTAGTGGAGTAAAGATAACCGTGATTATTGTGCACAATACCAATTACATTTTGATGCCCAAATGAGGGAATTTTTTGTGAATATATAAATGCCATCAAAGGAGCGTTCATTCAGTTGAACTCCGAGTGTCACTGAGCCACATTGCAGATGTCAACCAGAGCAGCTCCAGTCTGGAAGATGCTCTAATGCACACGCCAACGAGCACAATTTTGCAATGCTCAACATAATGGAAATGCTTCAAATGGCACAGTGTACAGTAACCTGATTTAAAAAAGAAAACATAAGTGATAAATAAGTAAAATGATTATCGACGATACACCGCTATTATAATTTATGTTATTTGTATGTGGCATTTTGTAGGAATTCTAATATCTGCCTGATGTTTGAACACTGCTGCTCACAGCTACTGTGTTATTATTATAGTTATTTTTGTAGTGTCTGTCAACAATCTGCGCTACAGACTGTGCCTGGTCAATATGTGTGAAATCCTCTCTAACTGTTCAGCTTTATAACAATAAAAATAGATTTTCAAAACATCCATTTAATTAAGGCTATATATTATTTTCTTTTTGTGCAGTTTTGTTGGATTTATTGCTATTTTTCTACTGAATGCTCATGGCACCACTCAGAGGGGGGCTTCGGAGTCACAGTTAGCATTGGGGGCTGGGGGTGGACATGAAGCATTGAGGGAAGGTCACAAGATTTTTCTGCGATGGAGGGCTGCTGTATGGCCCTCAGAGGCATCACCTGGGGGCATCATCACCACTGAGCTGTATGCTAATGTTAGAGCTGCAACATGGTAATCATGTATATGATAATGCTATAAAAATGTGATTGTGGGAACAAAAAACATCATGTGTTTATACAGCTTTACTAAAAAATATTAGAAATTGGAATAGTGACCAAGAAATCATGGTGCATAGTTTCACATCTAGACAGCAACTTGACTGCCCCAATCTCATTCTGCCTCTCTTTCCACAATGATTTCCCATAATGTCTTTACTAGGCACTACCGCCAAAAAATGGCAGAACCCAAAAATAAACAATATATAGTTTTTCCTGACTTATAATAATTTTATCAAATAGTTACAACACTGTAATGTGCATTTGACTAATCATACTCACCTTTTGTACATTTTGATCTTTTCCTGCTAGAATATTGGCAAGTATAAGAATGGTTGTAGGGGTGCAGTGACTTAAAACAGAGTTTTTTTTTTTTTTCTTAGCACACTGTAAACCCTATCTTTGTCCCCTTTGGTCAAGTTCAACACTGTTAACTTTATTTCAATTCACCCTGTGCATGTGCAACTGAAGTACAGATGTATTTGCATTACAGTGTCATAGACATAGGCATAGAATCTGTTGTAATCTTTTTTAACTGAGATGTGTTATTATGTGACCTATATGATGATTTTTGTCCATTCAATTAAACATATTAAGTAGAAACAACAACATTCAAATTTTATTTAAGCATACTTCTAGATACATTAACTTAATTCTTATCTTAACTTATAAGTTAATTCTATATTAAGTGAAGTTTTGGAGATGTCATTACTCAATTCAATTGTGGGAACAAGTTTATTCAATCAATTGAGAACAGTCAACTTAATAGGGTTTTCAGTGCATATGCATGACTCTGGTATGTTTGGCAGGGCAGGGTGGCACTAACAGTTGCTGCTGACCACATTTCTCTCATACCCTTAACAGCATCCATCTATAATCTAAAATAAAAACCTAGCCCTCAGCAACACTCTTTCCATGCACTTTGTACCTTGAGAACACACTCAGACGAGCTAAAGGATGTCAAACATGCAACCCACACCAAAGAAACAAAGCAAAATACCTTTTTCCTACCCACTAGTAGGCATGGCTGAAATGCCAGGACATGTACATTTTGGCTGCAACTTGGTCTAATGAAAATTACTGTGGGGTAATTTTGTGCAAAATTATTACACATATCATGGCAATTCCAAATCGAAATGTCCACTGTGTGGAATTAAAAGCTCCCAAACAGAAGAGGTTTTAAGGTTAATGCTCTATTGAGTTTTAAATCAACAAATTTTACCCTAAAACTTACAACTAAAACCTAACTGATAGTGTCAGTGGGGTGAAAGATGGAAAGAATCTAGGGGCCCACAAGTCAAATCATTTTTAGCGCCTTTCACAACACACATTGTTTCAAAGCAGCTGTACAGAAAATCATGCATTAACAGAAAATGAAACTGTAATATCAATAATGTCATAGATTCATCATTGACAACAAATTTTATACTGTATTTTTTAATAGGAAAGGGGCCCAGAGCAATATAGAGTCAGGGGGTCTGAATAACTTGCTATGGTCCTGGTCATAAGAGCAAATGAGGGATGAAAAACAAAAATAGCTTAAGCAACCATGTCATTTTACTGGTGTTTCTATGACACTTTCAACTCCCATGATGACGACTCGCATGCTCTTCAGGACTCAAACCCCAGCAAGTGCATGCAACATTCTATCGGTTGAGATAACGCGCAACATAATCACACTTGAATATGCTTGTAAATTTAAATGTATCGCCTTAAAGGTCATACACAATAGTAAATGTGTTTTGACATCATAAGATAGCATTGTGTGAGGAACAGGGTGAAAAGAATGTGTTTATGAACTGATAATCTGCCGTTTTACTTGTGATTTGTGTCAATGAAAGTGAATGAAAGTCATTGTAGTAGCGCCTCTAGTGTTCATTTCACCAGGAAAGTGTCACAATACATACAACAAGCCACGTAAAAAATATATTTTCTAAAATGTTGGTATATAACAACATGATTCTATGCTGCTGACAGAAGTAAACATAATGCAGAATTAAATCTAGAGAACATTTAAAGGGTGTTCTGGGGAGATTTTTATATTTCAAGTGCATAATCCTGAGAAACACATAAGCAGTCCAAGTCAAAATATATGTGCCATTTTGTGTGGCTCAGTGTGGGTACGGGAAGCATCTATGCAGGCTGCCCATATACTGTGTACATGCTGAGTAAATCTGAAAAAATTGCTATAAACTGTTCTATAATTACACAATGATTGTGTACTTGAACGTGAAGTACATTATTACATGCCAAAGATCAGCCTTACTCTAATACACATACACATTAACACATGTTATCTTCTGTTCTTCAGTGTGTTTGAGCAGCTGACGGAGCAGCTTGCAGAGTTTTTTCCCCACACCTAACAGACAGATGTCGATAAAATTCCCCAGCTTCTTAGAGCCAGAGCTTTAGCCATGTCAAGAAAATGACTGTCTACATAACACTCAAATTGTTCTATGCCCCTTATTAGAGGTTAACTTAAAGAGTAAACAACATACTATATACTTGTGATCATGCTTTTACCCATGAATGTGAAAACAACGTACTGTAAGAAACCCTCTCTGGCATTCCCTTGAGGAGAAACACTGACTCGCTAACATTAATATCCTTTATGATTTTCTGCCGTTTTTCCTGCAAGTCTTCCGACACTGCCTTTTCTTGTTCCATCTCGCTTACCCTTTAGATTTCATCAAATAAGGTTGTTTAAGCAAATTTAAACAGTTAAATTAATTCACCTCTCTAGGTAAATGCCAACATGTGTAAATATATATATAGTGTGACTGTAAATCTCTAGGCATAATGCACATCAGCCATGTGCCTGCATATAAGCAACAGAGGCATGAATAAATGAATAACGCATTAAAGCGCACAGCCAGTTTGTTATCCACCTTATTTATCCACTCAGACACATCACACGCCTCTGACACAAACAAAACTCAAGCCAAGACATCCACAAGACAGGATAACACGTGCAGTTCACATTGTTGTAAATTTAATGAAGCTGATTTCTGTAGAAATGCACACCTGCACTTATTTTCTCACACAAGTAGGTTTCACATTGAATAAAGAAAACAAATAAATGTATTTTAACAGGGAGGAATGAGATGCTGATCTGCCTTTTTGGAAAACATGATTACTTAAAGGGATAGTTTACCCAAAAATGAAAATTCTCTCAGTAGGTTCTAAAAATGCAAGTGCATGGATATTTCTCTTTTGAAGCTCCAAAAATCACAGACTGTCAGCATAAATGTCATCCATACAACACCAGCAGTTAAATGAATGTCAGTGACACGATGACTTTTGGTGAGAAAAAGATAAACATATAAGTACTTTTTTAATCTGTAAATCATGCTTCCGGTCAGAAGCGTGTTACATAATGCGAGAACTGAGGCACGTGCGTCACAGCCGGTAGATCAGTGCTGTGTACAAATGAAGAGGAGGTACGCTGTACAGTAGCTTGGTTGGTTTTGGTTTAGATCTGTATTTATCTGTTTCTTTACTCATAATGGTGTGTTTGTGTGCTCATCCTGGATGTCTCAACCGAGTGGAGAATGTGAGATTACCTCTGTATCATGGCAACTATATGATATAGTTATATATTACTATAATTTATTAAACTATATTATAGTTAAAAAGTACTTAAATATTGATCTTTTTTGCACCAAAAGCGATCGTTGGTGTTGTATGGATGACATTTATGCTGACTGTCTGTGATTTTTGGAGCTTCAAAAGAGAAATCTCCATTCAATGCATTTTAAGGACCTACTGAGCAAAGTCAGTTTTCTATTTTTCTTTAAATATGTTCTGGTGAAGAAAGAAACACATACACACCTGGGACATCACAAGGGTGAGTAAATAATCAAAATAACCAACTGGGAAAAAAATAAATAAATCGGTTACCAAATTGAACCCTTGTCCTTTTTAAATTACAAATGACTGTCCCCTCTTCTCCCAGAACTCAAAACCAGAACTCAGAAATCAGCCAATTCAATTCTAAAAATCCTTCTCAAAGAGGGTTCACTTCATCTTATGCCAAATTGTTTCATTGATTAGAATAATGCCTAAAGTAACTGATCCCTAATAAGTCAGTTACCTCCTAATACCCCCTTAAAAAAATCAATGGACAGTATTACAATGTCTAATAATATATAGATTAATTCTAGTGAAGAAGAGACCATTGAGCCCTTTGATTGCCAGAGGCATGCCAGCTGATCACTTAGCCTCCACGTGACCCGTCACTATGCATTGTGTTTGATGAGATGACGTGATTCCTCAACCAACTTCTATCATTAATATAAATTTGAAATGCATTCCGATATCTTAATAATTTTAGTCATTGCTTTAAGCACAGCATATTATAGACTACATCATAATTGCTTGACAGCTTGATTGCGCGCTCGCAAACAAAATACATACGAATGTAAAATGCATATATACCTTTCATCCAATCAACCACCTGCCTTGTTGTCCACCTGCTTACTGGTTCCATAACCAGAGCCATTGTGGAAGTTTTAGCAGTCGGTGCCAAACAAAGATGCCAAAGAAGCGCGCTTTAGCACACTCCAATATCAGCTGTTGGATCCAAGCTCAGACAAATTTCTGCCTATTTTTCATCCGCTACATGTTTACCCTGCAATCTGAACTGGTTCTTTTAAACGAAGCGTTGGTGGTCCAAGTTCAAAGCATTGCTCCTTTATGATTGCATTCCTTCGCAATAGTCTTTGTGATAGGGCTTCCAGATTTATCTAGTGCGACACATTATGCATTATCTTCTTTTCCATCAAATGTATTTACGTCGCGATATCTTTACCGTTTCCTCATCCCATCACATTTAGCCACAGCGAGAAAAACAACGGCGAATTCATGCAGCTGTGTGTCTCGTCTGAAGCTATTACCAGAAAACAGCACGCGCGCCCCTCGCGCACACTCGTATGACTCGCGCCTCGTTCATTCTCCGCCGTCGTTGGCTCTGGCAAATGAGCCGTCATGAGGGCCAAGCAGCGGAAACATCTCCATAATTGAGCTGTGCGCAAACGAACATGTTGTATACCGGAGACGGAGAGAGTATCAAATATACGCTTACAAATACTGAAAGACTGGGGCTGGAAAACTCTGTATTTCATTACTGAGCATGCAAATCACTGTTCACATTGCCGTATTAATCCCAACGCATATAGATTGGTGCAGAATTAATCCAGCATTAGACAAAGCACCTGACTCGCCCAATCATTTCTTAATAATTTATTATTATTATTATTATTATTATTATTATTGTTGTTATCATTAATGTTATTATTATTAATAATAACAATAGTCTTTTCATCTATTCAAAAATGTATCATGTGAATTGTGAATGGTTCCTTTGCTGAGAAAGATATTTAACCAAAATAAGCATGATTTTATATATATATATAAACTTTAGGGTTTAGAGAGTAACAGTAATTTAATTACTACTAGTAAGATTAGAAAATAATTAAGCTTAAGTTGAGTAAACCATTTTTCCCCATTTGAGATAACCATTAGTATTTACAGAATATTTTAGTCCATAAATATATATAGAATTTATTAATTTCATGCATACATCTATCCTACATCACAAGAGAATTAGTGGCCATTATGAGCAAAAAACTAAAACAAAACCCACTCTGTCACACACAAACACACACGCAACCCTGTCACATTTCTTCAATGTAACACTGTGACGTGGTTGAGTTATTCACTTATGAATATTGTAACAAAATTATTACAAATTCTACATATTTGAGTGAAACATTGTGTTAAAAATATGTGGGTGCAAGTGGCCTGTTGGGAGAGTTCAGAGTTATGGGGTTGAGAGGAGTGTGACAATATTGGATAATTAAAATGGAAACACATTTTTTTTTTGTATTGTTTGCTGACCATAGTTGGGGTTTTAGTTACAAATCTGAATTTAATGTAGCTCAGTGAGTATTGACGCTGATTACCACCCATGGAGTCACGAGTTTGAATCCAGGGTGTGCTGAGTGACTCCAGCCAGGTCTCTTAAGCAAACAAATTGGCCCGGTTGCTAGGGAGGGTGGAGTCGCATGGGGTAACCTCCTCGTGGTCGTGATTAGTGGTTCTCGCTCTCAATGGGGGTGTGGTAAGTTGTGCATGGATCGTGGAGAGTAGCATGAGCCTCCACATGCTGGGAGTCTCCGCGGTGTCATGCACAACAAGCCACGTGATAAGATGCACAGAATTACTGTCTCAGAAGCGGAGGCATCTGAGTCTTGTCCTCCGCCACCCAGATTGAGGTGAGTAACTGCACCACCTAGTAGTAGTGGGAATTGGGCATGCCAAAATAGGGAGAAAAGGGAATAAAATTTAAAAATATATATAATTCTTTTTTGTTTTTTTACACAAATAATGAGACACAATCTGCCTATTTTTATCACGTAAAAACGAAAAACATTCATAAATGTTATATTTGTAGACATTTAATTGGTATGAGGGACACATGAGCAGTGAATATATATTTATTTTTATAATAAGTATATGAGGAATAATTTTCAAATCACTTCACTTATGTCCGTGACAGGGTTGAGAACACAATTTGTCCAAATCGAGTTTAATATTCACCTAATTTTGTGTTTGCCTTTAATCGAATGTAGTTTAAGAAAAAAAGAATTCCAAGTTAAAATATGACCAAATTCCAAGAAAAACCTTTGAATAAATCCAAAGTCTTTTTAGCAAGTCTGTTAACTTGGTTGCCATCTTTGGAACGCTCCCGCGGAGCTATTTTTCTATGTAAACAAGCAGCATTCAAGTGCAGCTCATATTTACTTGAATGGGGAAAGACTGAAATTTCATAAAACGGTTGGTCAAGATTACAATCAAAGACCATATTTAAAATCAAAAGTAAAATCTGACTACATTGGTATAATAAATTGTGCTTCTTTACCTCAGATTATGCTAAAAAAAACAACAACAACAACAAAAACGCTATTTTCACGGCTTGTCTTGCTAATGCATATGCACATTCTTGTGTTCACTGGCAGGCGATGTCTATGTATCTAAAAGGTGATTGGCTCTATTATCTTGGCTCTGCAAGGGACTTCCTTTTCTACATACATTGGCCATTCCTATTTCTCCCATTCATTTTAATAGAAGTGGCCTGTCTCTGCTAAATACTCTCTGATAAATCAGAATTAGAATGAGCTTTATTGCCAAGTATGCTTACACATAGAAGGAATTTGTCTTGGTGACAGAACCTTCCACTGCACAAACAATACAACAAGACAAAGATAATAAAAATAAAAAATAGAATAAAAATAAAAAGCGAATAGAAAATATAAGCATATATAGAAATACACAATAAGACTATATACATTTAAGCAATATCACACGAGCAAGAGTACGATATGGCCCTACATCAGCACTGCTGTGATTCGGGCACAGACTGAGTGCCACAGGTAATCACAGCATTGCTGATTTAGGGCCATATAGCACAACTGCGAGTAAATTGGAAAAAATAAGGAAAAACTGATTACGGTCATAAAAAATGCATTTGTGCATGGAAATGCTTTCTTATGCTACAGATAAGAATCTACCATTGCTGGTTCAAACCAAATGATGCATCCAAGCCTCCATTAGTAATTACAAAATTTCACTTCAGAAATAGTATCAAGGCTTGTGCTGTTTTGAACAAGTTATTGGATAAACAAGGATGGATGTGTGTGTGTGTGTGTGTGTGTGTGTGTGTGTGTGTGTGTGTGTGTGTGTGTGTGTGTGTGAGCGTGTATTTATCACTTTGTGGGGACCAAATGTCCCCATAAGGATAGTAAAACCCGAAATTTTTGACCTTGTGGGGACATTTTGTCGGTCCCCATGAGGAAAACAGCTTATAAATCATACTAAATTATGTTTTTTGAAAATGTAAAAATGCAGAATGTTTTCTGTGAGGGTTAGGTTTAGGGGTAGGGTTAGGTTTAGGGGATAGAATATAAAGTTTGTACAGTATAAAAACCATTATGTCTATGGAAAGTCCTCATAAAACATGGAAACACAACATGTGTGTGTGTGTGTGTGTGTGTGTGTGTGTGTGTGTGTGTGTGTGTGTGTGTGTGTGTGTGTGTGTGAGAGAGAGAGATGGAGAGTGTGGATCACCCGTAGCCATACCCAAGCAGAGATGCTGTCAGCTTTCTGAAGATCAGCTTTCTCAGTGAAAAAGCAGCTGTAAACAGCAAAAATGGTGCAATGTCCTCTCCAATGTGGAAAATCTGGTAAGAGGTAAGCGCCTTGTGTTCTGTAATTATTCAGTCTGTTGCTTCTCAGCTGTGATGAGCCCTAATGCTGAAGTTGTTTGTTTAAAGCTATTTCCTAGCTTTAGTAGTGTTGTAGTAATACGAGCAATCACGGAGCGCTGTTGTATGTAAACACTGGCTGATGTGGATTCACTTCACGTCACCTAACTGGCTCATATTACACACAAAAATTATCTTTTGCCACTACCTGCTGGCTAACATGGCTTTGTTAAAAGAAATAGATGTAAAAAGAGACACAGTAGCTCTAAACACATATGCGCTGCTCTCACACTTTAGTTTAGAATGGCACAAACACATGCGGAGTGTTACACACACAATGAAGCATCCAAGTGCTGACGGTGTGAGACCATCAGAGGACCGAACTAACTGTTGTATATATATATATATATATATATATATATATATATATATATATATATATATATATATATACACACGTATGTACAAATACAAATCTGTTATATACAAATGCAAGGGAAAGTATGGCAGAAGAGGTAGGATATGTTAGATAAACATAAATAGACTAAGCTGTGTATTTGTATACACATAATTATTGCTCAATGGGGCAGTTTTAACTGTTCCTGTGACTGACAGTTCTGGTGCTCAGTGCGCTCAACAGTTCAAAAAGGTAGTGGGCTGGGTTAGTGGGGTCCAGAGTGATTTTACCAGCCCTTTTCCTCACTCTGGAAGTATAAAGATCTTGAAGGGTGTGTAGGGGGCAACCAATAATCCGCTCAGCAGTCCAAACTCTTCTTTGTAGTCTTCTGATGTCTGATTTCGTTGCTGAACCAAACCAGTTACTGAAGTGCAGAGGACAGACTCAATGACTGCTGAGTAGAACTGTATCAACAGCACCCGTGGCAGGTTTAACGTCCTCAACTTGTGAAGGTATTACAACCTCTGCTAGGCCTTTTTCCACAATGGAGTCAATGTGTGTCACCCACTTCAGGTCCTGTGAGATGGTAGTGCCCAGGAACTTGATTGACACTGCTGCCACAGTGCAGTTCAGAATGGTGAGCGGGGTTAATATTGGGGTGTTCCTCCTAAATTCTATTATCAACTCCACTGTTTTGAGTGTGTTCAGCTCCAGGTTGTTTTGATTGCACCATACAGCCAGCTGCTCAACCTCCCTTCTTTATGCAGACTCATCATCATGAGGCTGTTGACAGTAGTGTTGTCTGCAAATTTCAGGAGCTTGACAGACTGGTCCTTGGCAGAGCAGTAATTTGAATCCCACCTAATTTACATATCTGGGTACATTTTGTCCCGCAGTTACCTGTACTGTATGCAATTACATGTAGGCAATATTAAATATCGTGTTCGCATATATATTTAGACATTCAAATGCATATATATTTAGAAAGAGACTAAATAACATGCTGTCATTTTAGAAGATGCTTTTATCCAGTGTTTTTAAAGTATACTTATATAGTCATTACATCGACAGTCCTGCTCGAGCAATCAGAAGTTAGGTGCACACACACACACACACACACACACACACACACACACACACACACACACACACACACACACACACTATCATTATCATATCTCTATCATATTACACAATTACTCATAATTTCTTCAATTGAAATAATCAGAAAATGTAAATTAATAATAATTTGTATAAACATTTCAGAGAAGGTCTTTTAAATGCAGTCTGCATGTGCTCAGAATTAAAATGACCTATAGTCAGGGCTTTGTGCATGATCATTCAAGGGGAAACATGCAATGCCGACGGCTGACTTTCATGCCACTAGCCTGTCCCATTTAAGCCTCTTTCTTTACAGAAACACTGTGCCCAACATAGAAAAACCCCCTTGACCTGCACACAAGTCAACTTTATTTGTGAACATTCCTTAGCAATATTTTGTTGGCAACATGAAGCCTAGATTGCAGATATAGATCTGTCTTGTGATCATATTGAAAAAGGTTTTTGCAGCACCAATTTAACTAAATTTACTGAGATACTAAATATATAGGCATGGATAAGTCTGACTAAATGAATCATGGCCAAACGAAAGAACAGGGATATATGTTTGATTTCAGATCTTGTACGGGGAGTGTGCATTGCTGACAGATGTTCTGGTTCCTTGCAGCCTGCAGGGGCATTCAGGAGAGGCTTTTAAGGGACAAGAGGGGGAGAGGGGATCAGGGTTCAAGGGTTGCACCATTAAGTCCTGTACCATCTGCGGCTAAACGTGGGGGCTTAAACAACTATGACATATCTATGGCATACTGTACGAGATCATTGACTTTTAACAGCAGACCTTTTAAATACAGATACAAAATGGAGATCAACTCTTTATATTTACAATCTCAGTATAGAGCAGGAACCTTCACAGTAAAGGCAGTCAGTTATAGGTGTTTTTTTTTTTTAACATGGGCCAAGATTATATAGGAAATAAAACAGAAAGGACAAATTATTAATTGCAACACTGTGACATGTAAATATATTACAAACATATTATGGGGGAGTCCAGCAATTTATTGTTTCTCCACTAGATGGCTTTAAACTTAAATAAATCATATTGTTGGAACCTACTCTGATCGCTACACTGTAAAAAATGTCTGTAATTTTAACAGTAAAATACTGTAAATTTATTAAAGAATATTAACTGTAAAATATACAGTACATTTGTAAAATATATTTTAAAAGACAATACAGTAGTTTTTACAATAAAATGCAGTAAAAAAATACATTTTATAGATGTATAATTAATGGATGTATAATTCCTGTATAATTAATGGTAAAAAATGTCATTGTTTAACTAGAGAGTACATGTACTTTTTACAGTAGATCATTGTTAAAATTACAGTAAAAAAAGTAATCAGGCATTCCCAGAATTCCTTGCGTGACCCCATTACATTTCATTATATTTTATGGGAATAGTAATGTTACCTTGTAAAATGTGGAAGTATAATCAATATATAAAACCACAAAATGAACCATATTATTATATGGTTACTATTACTAAAATCAAGTTACAATATGGATACAACAGTAATGCTGTAGTAAAACCATGGTTAATTGTATCAAAACCTTGGTTACTAACACAAAAAAAAAAAATAAAAAAAAAAAAAACATGCTTGGTAATTTGGTTTATAGCCTACAATATTACTACAGTAAATCCATGTTTTCATAAGGGTATCATTTATTAACGATGATTAAAGATCATTATCAATGTTTTAACAACTCTGAATTTAAATAAACCAGTAAAAATGGTCACACAAACCCATTATAATACATGTCATGTCTAGAATTGCCATTACTTAATGTGAATAATCCAGATGATGTTTTTCTGTCATTACAGGAAAATACTGCTCTCTCTTTGAACGAGCACTACACTCCAAAACACGTTGGGTTATTTATTTTAACCAATAGCTGGATTAAACATATTGGGTCGTTCTGTTGGGTTATTCCTAACGTTTATTGGTAAAAGTTGTTTCTATAATAACGCACCCAGTTGGGTTAAAACCGGTCTTGCGAGGACATTTTAAATTTCAACGGTCGGCCAGTGCCACTGCCAACAGAAGATACAGAGGTGATTTAATATCACGTTATATGAACGCTTTTCGTTTCTTTATCAACATACAATAATAGCTGATTAATTAAATAATTTCCCCTTAATTTTGTATTGCATCTCACTTGGCTACCGACATAACACTTGCTATAAAGCCAGCCTATTTTAAACTGTGGCGTAGAAACTATCAATTGGGATTCTCCCCCTCATTTTCTGTGTTCGTCCCGACACTTTGTTTTGGAAATCATACATAATAATTCATATGTTTGGCCGACGCGCAAAGAAATTGTAAGACGCCTCGGCTTTAAGACTGTAACACGCACAAGAAGAGATAGTCACAATGTCGGGTAAAACTGCTTTATTGGCAGAATGGCAAAAGTACAAAGGGGCAAATCCAGAGAAGCGTAGTCAAGGGGAGCGTAAGGTCGAAGCCGGGAGATCAGAATATAGCAAAGGGGCAAATCCGAAGAAGCGTAGTAAAGGGGAGCGTATGGTCGAAGCCGGGGAATCAGAATACACAGAGACAAGACAAGCGAGTAGTTTAAACAGGGGAAGCTAGCGAAACACTAGAGCTGGCAAGGCGAAGGGGAAACTAAACAATAACCAACAACTGTGGGGAGAAAGGGCAGAGTATAAATAGGGGAATAGAACAGTGCAGGTGAAACTAATATTCCGGTGATTGGGAGCGAGTGTGAGAGCTAGAGGGGGCGGGGTGAACTTGGGGATTGGCCTTCGTTACAAAGACTCATTATCCGGTGTTCCAGACACGGCAGTTTTTCATCAACTGAAAGAAAATAATTTGGTCATTTTTACAGTGTAACATTAAAATACTTCAAAGCTGAAATATGAAATTTTATCTAGAAAGTCATATCTGCAAGGCACTAAATTATATAATACACAAATTGGACAACAAGATATTACACCAGGGATCGGCAACCTCTTTGACATGGAGTGCGTCAAAAAGCGAAAAGAAACAAATGAAACACGGAATGTAGGCTGTCATCAGCGCAGTCTGACCGAAGCAAAGCGGGCGCATTTACTCGCGTGATTAATCGAAAGAGAAGTGCTGCTGGCTCGCGATGTGCGAATGGCTTGCACGCGCAGCGCGAGTCTCATCACAATTTAATAGTGTTTAGCCATTTAGCTGATCAAGTCAAGTCAAGTGGTTTTTATTGTCGTTTCAACCATATACAGTTAGTACAGTACACAGCAAAACGAGACAACGTTCCTCCAGGACCATGGTGCTACATAAAAACAACAAAGGACCAACACAGGACCACATGAGACAACACAACGAAATAAAATACCTATATAAAAAACCTATATATACCTATATAAAGTGCACATGCAAACATGTGCAAAAAGTACGGGACAGTACAACAAATTTCTGACAATGAACAGGACAATAGACAGTACAGCACCGACCAGTACTCAGTAGTGCAAAAAGATGACAGTTTCTAAAAATGTAAACATAACATACTATGAGATAGTGTTCTATGCACATAGCAGTTATTGAGGTAGCAGACAGTTATAAAGTGACAGTAATTAAAGTGCAACTCAGGACACGTGTGTGTGTCAAACCAGTCTCTGAGTATTGAGGAGTCTGATGGCTTGGGGGAAGAAGCTGTTACACAGTCTGGCCGTGAGGGCCCGAATGCTTCGGTACCTCTTGCCAGACGGCAGGAGGGTGAAGAGTGTGTGTGAGGGGTGTGTGGGGTCGTCCACAATGCTGGTTGCTTTGCGGATACAGTGTTTTTTGTAAATGTCTTTGATGGAGGGAAGAGAGACCCCAATGATCTTCTCAGCTGTCCTCACTATCCTCTGCAGGGCTTTGCGGTCCGAAACGGTGCAAGTCCCAAATCAGGCAGTGATGCAGCTGCTCAGGATGCTCTCAATAGTCCCTCTATAGAATGTAGTGAGGATGGGGGTTGGGAGATGTGCTTTCCTCAGCCTTCGAAGAAAGTAGAGACGCTGCTGGGCTTTCTTGGTGATAGAGCTGGTGTTGAGGGACCAGGTTGAGGGACCATGCTGCGTAATCATGAGGAAGAATTACATCAAGATGTAGATTGGAATGCAGGTGCGGAATCTATATATAGTCTACTCCTCTCTTGCCTTTGCTGGCGTGCCAATGATTACTCTTCCGCGTGCCAATGCTGGCATGTGTGCCATAGGTTGTCGACCCCTGTATTACACAATAGCCAGCATCTACATGACATTGGGTGATAGCCAGAGGCGTTTCCAGCATTGAAGGACATCCGGGGCTTAGCCCAGACAATTTTATTTTCACACTAGCAACCACTTCTCTGTAGTCCAAAGCAGGTGAGAAGGTATTCTTTGAGTTTTGCTCTTGCTGGGCCTGTTTCTACAGTTCCTAAATCTTCCACTCTACTATCCTCGACTAACTCATCCTCTCCTCCCTGAATCATCTGTGATGCAAAAGAACAGATACAGCACATAACTTATTGCAAATCAACTAATTCATCAAGTGCTACATATTTCAAATTGTAGACCAATACATTGAAGAAAATGTATTGGGAAGAGCAGATCAGTGGGATTGGCCTAAGATCTATCATGATTCTTGAATTTTCATGTACATTACCATAAAGTCATCATAAAAGAGTTATATTATAGTGAGTAAAGTGAGGTAAAAAAATATTGAATATAAATAATTTCTATTTTTTGACATAAATAGTCAAAATGATGTATAAGATCCTAAGTTAAAGCAATACATGAATAACTTCAGTCTAAGTTCATTGACACACCATGGCATCGAACTCTATATAATTTTCATATCTCTATGAGAATAATTCATCTGTCAAAATCCTTTCATTAGGATCATTGAGATAAACAATGTTTAACTTTTAACGTTCTCTAAAGTAAAGTGACTGATTAATTGTTACCAGTTTCCATGCCTGATTCTGGCACAGCTGCTCCTCAGTCTGTAGCTCATCTTTGCTACGCTCTACAAAACCATTAATCAAATCAAAGTGTATATTTACTACAAACTAATATCACAAAACAAGTCACACATACATTTTATGCTAATGCTTATTGGTTATCCTTAGCGAAAACAACACCTGATAAACAAGAAAAGTAAACTCCGAACGGAACTCGAACCACAGTCTCCGGCGTGAGAGGCGAATGCACTAACAAGGAGGCTATAGCTACAACATGTAATGACAGTCGGTAGTGGACCTCTTGAGGTTTAGCCTACTGTGGGTGAAAGCCAGCCAGATGATGATCTTCAGACTTTTAAGGACAAAAACAAATGTGAATTCTTACCCACTGACTTCTTTCGGAAAAATCCCCAAAGCCTCATTTGCTTCATTTTTGCTGTCTTTCCTGCTAATTGCCGTTAACTCGCCACTAAGTAACGTTAGTTGATGTCAACGACTGTGCAAGCTCCTTCCCTACCTGCTGCATATTCAACAGAGAGGAAGAAACGGAGTCGCCCATAGGCTACCGACAGCAAAGGAACTTATTCTATAGGCTAGATTATGCCTATGTCTATTTTTACAGGCTGTATGCAGTATGTGCAAAGCCAAAGCACAATGAAATAAGGCAACTTATGATTTCGGGGGTTTACATAGGCTTTTGTCCGGTTTCATATTTGTCAGTCAACTTTTCAAAATACATTCGGGGCTACACTCAAAACATTCGGGGCTGAAGCCCCGGCAAAATCGGCTGCCGCCGCCTCTGGTGATAGCCTAATCAGAAGCCACTTTTCAGATAGTTCTGTGCCCCAGAATTCATGACGGTTATGACTTTGTTCACATCGTGACATTTATCACTTTTATTGTGACTTTTTAATGCCAAAAAGCAGCAACATTTTGATGGTGTTCTTTTACCATTGCAGGAGGGTTTCTGGCTCGTTTTGTGATCTCCTCGTTATTGAAGCCTATTGCTTAAAATTGAAATTACAAGTTGTTAATTCACTTTATATGAACTATTTTTTTTTTAGATAGGATGTGATGGATTCATATGTGAGGGAAACACTTCAGAAGTGGAACCTTGAAACATTAATAAAAAAAAAAAAAAGGTCCAGGCCTTGTCACTGCCACGCCAGAGTCAGCTCCATGCCATGTAACAGCCAGTCCTCCTCAGCTTGCTCCATGCCATGTAACAGCCACTCCTCCTCCTGCTT
Organism: Xyrauchen texanus; assembly: GCF_025860055.1. Taxonomy (NCBI): domain Eukaryota; kingdom Metazoa; phylum Chordata; class Actinopteri; order Cypriniformes; family Catostomidae; genus Xyrauchen; species Xyrauchen texanus. The sequence goes on along the minus strand of NC_068306.1, from coordinate 24,121,996 downwards.
CATGCCATGTCACAGCCAAGCTCCAGACTGCTCCATGCCAGGTTTCAGTCGAACCCCAGACTGTTCCGTGCCATGTCACAAGCAAACCTCTGCTTCGCGGTCCAGGCCCACCTCTGCGCCACAATCCAGGCCGCCTCTGCTCCATGGTCCAGGCCCACCTCTGTACCACAGTCCAGACCGCCTCTGCTCCACGGTCCAGGCCCACCTCCATCCATACGACTCCACCTTGTCTCCGCCCCTAACTGATTTTAGTGAGGACTGAAAGGATGAGCGCTGTCTGTCTGTTGGTGTATTTTCACATTTCTGTGCATCAAGATGAACAGAAAAAAAAATTGTTCCGGTGCAATTCGCTAATATATATATTTTTTTCCACTTCGAAGCTTATGAGATGCATTTAAATTCATGTAATCTAAATAACAAGATCACTAGTTAAAAATAAAAACCTTCACAATCAATATTTTGATGTGAGGATCGATATTTTTGTTACTACATCAGTATCGGAAGTATCGATACTTTGGTATCCGCCCATCCCTTATTACAACCATTTTAAAATGTACAATTTACAGGTTGTTCTATAAAGTTGTTTACATTTTTACTGTATTTTTTAAATAATTATTCTGGCAACCACAGCTGCCAGTTTTTTTTATTTTATTTTATTAATTTATTTTTAAAAAACAACTTTTTTTACAGTGTACCTCAACATTTGACACAGAGAAATATAACTTTTACATTATTTTAGAACTATTTCATATTCATCAAAAACAGCACATTATATAACAAATCTGACCAGTTGCCTTATGCTACTATGTTTTAACATAGTATGAGAAGTAACCTTAATGATAGTTACTTACTTCTATTATTAATCTAAATTTTACTTAATTATACTATGCATTTAATAACTATATTATGTTTCATGCAAAAGTCATTGCATAAACACACAGTACAATAAAATAACCTTATGTAAATCATCCAGTGAAACAAGGGTAGTGAAAATAAACAGAGTGCCCCTGTATTAACTCAAAAGTACACAAAACATCAAAACAAAACCTTGACATGTTCTGTTTCCAGAAACACATATAGGAATAGTTCATCCAAAAATGAAAATTCCCTATAAATTCTCCTCCCTGCCCAATATACAGTATACCTACAGGTGGTGATATGTACAAAGAACTGCAGGAAGAAAAATAATAATTTAAAAGTGAAAATGGAAATTTATAGTAAAAAATGACTGATATATAAATGTTCTTTGCTCACATCTGGCATGTTGCTTCTAAAGACATGGAGTTAACCACACGGCAAAAAATGATTTTCTAGACAAGTATTTTTGTCTTGTATTCCTGTCAAAATATCTAAACTTTCTTAAAACACGATTTATTTACTTGTCAAGCAAAATGGGATAAGATATTAAGTCTTGTTTTAAGATAAATCTGACTAAATTTAGTGAACTTTAGACTCAAAACAAGAAAAAAAATCTGCCAATGGGATAAGCAAAATAAACTTGTATTAAGTTTAAAAAGGAATACTTTTTACCAGGGCCGTTTCTAGGACTTGAAGAGGTTCGGGGCTTAGCTGCAGTAGGCAACTTTGAAATAAATTGAATTGTGAGAAACAGCACCCCCAATTCTTTCCCATATACATGATGCTCTTCACCCCCAGCCAGGGTTTAATTGACAGAGTCAAGGCCTGCCTCGCCAAAAGCAATTGGCTACAATTAGCTGGATATACACTACCCGACCCACAATTTCCACTCAGAGCTAGAGTCTGTGGTGCTAACTAATCTCTCTTAGGGCCTCGTTTAACTTCCTCATCTGGGGTTTGACATCTCTTAAAATATTTTTGTATCCTCATTCTGAAAAGCAGGGTAAAAACTAGGGATGTCAGTTTCAGCTTTCTATCTTTTAAAGTTACCTCAGACTGCTAACGATAGCTAGCTAGTGAAGCCATATAAAGTTATGCCAATTAACCTAGTAACAGGTTGATCATGATTGTAACTTCGGCAATAATATTATCTGTTTGCTCTTGTACGCTGATGATGATAAATTGTGTGTGGGGTTGTGTATAAATCCAGTGGATACATTTAATGTTAGTTAACGTTAATTACCTCAAAGATTACCTCCTCAACCAAATAATGTTAGACGGATTCAAGAATACTACAGTGCATCTGCGAGTATGTGTGAGAGCGTGAAAACACACCCTTTTATTTTATGTTATGAGACTGAGAAGAGCAAAAATATTTTAGATGAGAAGTGCAAAACATTTTTTTGGTTCATTATGAGACCATGGCGGTGCAAATAAGGAAATACTGACGCTGTTCATTGGAAATTTCAACGTGTACCTCAAAAAATAAAATTGCCTGATTTATCATTAAACAGTAAAACAATTTATTTTAGTGTAACATTAGTTTACTCTAATATGAACATCTAAGTCAGTCAGTTGCTGATTAGCCTACTAGCATAAGTGGACTAGCACACCCAATGCAGACCATTTATAACAGAGTTCAAAACAGTGCTACTATGAATGCAATCTTTAATACAGTGAAAAAGCATAACATCTATTAGCATAACATAAATATATGTATAAATAAATATAATTGTCCAACATTCTTTTGAATGTCCATGTACTAAAATAACATATTTGATGCCATGTGTGTACCTTCATTTACTATTACTGTTATTTTGAATGGCCATGGAAAACGAAGCAATGTGATAACAATTTTACCTCGTCACAAAAAGTAGTCCGTTAATTTACCTGATTAACTTTCACCTTTTGCTGACTCTTTATGCATCGCAGAGCTAATATGTGCTTCTAAATCACTTGCACCTTTATTAGCAACTGACACATAAGTGCCAGCTTTACATGCCATACATTCTACTTCCAGGGCCGGCCCGTGGCATAGGCGGAATAGGCAAATGCTAGGGGCGCCGCCCACCCCTTGGGGCACCTGAGCGTCCAAAGGAGTTTTTTTTTTTTTTTTTTTTAACAATACAACTTTAATACTACAGATTAAAAAAAAAAAAAAAGAAATATATATATATATATATATATATATATATATATATATATATATATATATATATATATATTTAAAAAGCGATCATCCCACAAAAACATAACTACATTGCTTTCCCGATCCACCCCGGTCCGAGTGACGTATCAATCTTTGAAATAGCTTATCATGACATTTAGTTGAACTTTTGCACTATTTTATGGTATTTTTATTTGAATTGGCTAAATTAGTAATGTGTAGTTAGTAGGACATTGCTACCATCTAACTGTTACTGGAAAACAAACACTTTCAAAATAATTTTTTTGAAAATGTAACTACTGTATGTATGCTAGAGAAGTGCTCAATACAGTTTTGTGCATGAATACCAGATGTAATTATTCTTGCTGTTTGTGTGTTTAATTGTAGTATTTAGTATTTGATTTGAATTCAGCCTGTAATAAATGCATAAAAAGAGCACATATGTGCGTTATAGCTCGCAACCACATCACAAATCGAGAATCCATAATATCTTTCTTTATATTTAAAACATTTTCAGACCTTTTTTTCCTCATAAAATTGAATTGGTGTTATCTTTTGAACTCTTGGCATGAAAACAAACATGAGGTTTCAAATGATATATATAGTTTGTCAATATTACTTTAGGTTTTTATTAAGATATTATTGTTGTTAAATTTGGAGTGCTCCTTAACTTTCCCAACATGTCCAAAGAAGAGTTGGTAGAGCACTGTCAGACACTGAGCACAGCTTTAAGTCATGATGGACAGCCAGATATTGATGGCAGGGAACTTGTTTTGGAAATGCAAAACTTTCCACATCTGCCATCAAAAAACATGACAAACATTGAGCTCCTGACTTTCCTGCAGAAGAAGAAGCTGACGGAAATTTACCCCAATATGTGGGTCGCTCTGAGAATCTCTGCCACTCTACCTGTTACCGTCGCTGCTGCTGAAAGGAGCTTCTCTAAGCTCAAACTGATTAAAAACTACCTGAGATCTACAATGGCTCGAGAACGACTCAGTGGACTTTCAGTCATTAGCATAAATCATGTGGTTTCCCAACAGCTGTCTTATGATATCATAGATGACTTTGCTGCTAGAAAGGCAAGGAGAGTAAGGCTGTAGAACATTTGCTACATTTTGCATTCCAGTTTGTGTATAGTTATTTATTTTTTTGTGTATCTTTTTGTTTCTGTATTTTTTTTTCCGCAATAATCTTATAATATAAATGTATTTATATTATATTTATAATTTAGTTGTGTGTGTGTGTGTGTTTGTTTCCAAAATATTTTCAAAATAAAGAAACACAAGACAAAGCTGCGCAGTTTGTTTCTGTGTGAGTGTATGAACACAATGATCAGTGGTGGAATTGTCTGTGATTCCAGGGGCACCAGGTGAAATCTTGCCTAGGGCAGCAAATTGGCCAGGGCCGGCCCTGTCTACTTCCCACGGATCACGACCTGGACGAAAGCATGGGAATTATTTGTGTAAATCTTCTTTAAATTTGCACTTTCGTTTGGGCATCGTTTTCACTCAGCTGTCATTTGCTGCTACTGTCAGTGTCAAAAAACTGTTTGATGCCGAACACTACAGCGCTTTGCAGAGAGATTGACATGCAGGAATTTGGCCAATAGTTGCTGCAAGCCTCTTATAATCGACCAATTGGTGTGCGAGAAGGCGGGACTTACAAAGAGGGGTTAAAGCAATGCAAATATGCGCGCACACACACAATGAAATATTAGTCCAGATGCACATCATAATGCAACTAAAGCCGAATCCCGGACATTTTCGCAAATGTAGAAATCCCGGCTGGACGCTTTTTAAGGCCACTATTCACTTGCATTGTATAGACCTACAAAGCTGAGATATTCTTCTAAAAATCTTTATTATAAATTCTTTGTGTTCTGCAGAAGAAAGTCATACACATTTGGGGTAGCATGAAGGAGAGTAAATGTTGAGAGAATTACTTATTTTTTTTGGTGAACTGTCCCTTTAACCCCTGAAGGACAGCATAGCTAAATTACATGCGTATACTGTGAAACGGATGATTACACGCTAGACCTCTACTGGCAACAAATTGTTATGCAAGTCACACAATAATCTTACTGCTGTCTCTTTAAGGAAATAAGGAAGTTCTCAAGTAGCATACTTAAAACAGAATGTCATTTTGATCTGTCAAGCTTTTGGGACAATTGGTCCAATTAATACTGCATGAGCACGGAGCTGTAGAAGCACCCTGGCCTATTATCATCAACAGAAGAAAACACTGAAACGATGTATTTTTTTTTTTTTTTAAAGATTTGTCTGAAAGTTAAACCAACTGTTTTTGGTGTGTTTGTTTCATCTCCCGGAACTTCTGTATGGCGAGAGGACTGCTTGGTAAATTGGTAAGCTTTTATCCTTCCTTTTAATGTCTCTTTTAAATGCATATACCACTGTGAAGAGGTTCCATTAAAGTGACACAGTACTACACTGAAGTTTTAAGTTTCGTGTCTCTTGTAGTCAACGACCATGAAACAGGGTGACCAAATAGTGATTCTTCTCGAAAACGTGATTACTTTGTCCTTGTTGCAACAAAAGGGGCTGTTCAGACAGAACGCCAGCGCAACGCGTATCAGAACGCAACGCAGGTTCGCGATAAACGTTTTCGGTGTGAACGTCCCCCTAATGCAACCATTCTACAAAATGAGGAACGAGATGTTTACATATGGTGTTACGGTTCACAAGAAAGTAAATTAACTTTGTAATATTTGTGCAACGCTTTTTAGGGTGTAAAGTTTAAGCTTTCTCTGACAAACGTGAAAAACGTTGCAAGTCCGAGATGGATGATGACGCAGTGGACATGGCGTCAGACAACAGTCTGCCACTTGGAATCGGGGCTTCCGCCTTCGGGAGTGAACATGGAGATGAAGAGGAGGACGTTATTCCTCAAAGAACACTTCCATTTAACCTCGGATACTCCGAGCCTTTGGGGTAAGATAGTCTTTCGGTAATCTGAGGTTTCGGGTTATAAAAAACGGTAGTGGAGCTCCATGTTTGATGTGTATTTTAGATGCATATGCTGCTTGTCACTTGTGCAAATGCGACACCTTCCGGTCAGATCAGCAACACGCTGTGTCCGCCGTATCCAAAAACTATATTTTTGTTCAATGTTAATTACACCAGTGTGTCTCTTTCATTTTTTTTTTTTTTTTACCACTTATAATATAGGATATAAATACATATTAAGTGTAAGGGAATGGGGAAGCAAATGTAAATATAATAGAATTGGCTATGAAAGACCCATATTGGTTTACCTTTAAATCAAAGATATAAAATGCCAATGTCTGTGGTGGTTGCGGTCCTGCTAACATTATCATTCTGACCAGACAACACGTGGAGAGGGCAGAGTCCCCTGCTTCCAGCTATGCCTCCATGCACAGTGACCTCTGTGCAGAAACATGGGAAGACCAGGAAGTGCCTGACACGCTGTGAGTTTGCTTTGCACACCTGATTTCGCCTGCAAGGCCCACACACAGTTTTTTTTAACTGGTTTGACATAAGACATAGTTAATTTATTTCTTGCTTGCAGAGTTAATACTTTTCTCAGAGAGTTAAATATAAGTAGTAGTGTTTCCCACAGGATATTGTGAGACTATGGGGGGTTCGCCAAAAGCGGCTAAAATGTAATCTGGGGTTTGACGTCTCTTAAAATATTTGTATATGCTCATTCTGAAAAACAGGGTACGAACTAGGGATGTCAGTTTCAGCTTTTTATCTTTTAAAGTTACCTCAGACTGCTAATGATAGCTAGTTAGTGAAGCCGAAAGCAGTGTAACGTTATGCCAATTAACCTAGTAATACTAAAGTTAATTTACGTTAATCATTATGATTGTAACTTCGGCAATAATGTTATCTGTTTGCTCTTGTACACTGATGATGATAAATTGTGTGTGGAGTTGTATAAATGCAGTGGATACATTTAATGTTAGTTAACGTCACTTACCTCAAAGGTTTGTCCTCCTCTTCAACCAAATAACGTTAGATGGATCCAGGAATACTCCAGTGCATATCTGCGAGTGTGTGTGAGTGCATGAGTTTACAGCAGCAGGTGAGGAGCTGACTGAATTGCCTGGAGCTGACTTGCGTGCGAGAGAGTGCGCAAAACACAACCTTTTATTTGATGTTATTATGAGACTGAGAAGTGTAAAAATATTTCGGTTCATTATGAGACAGTGGCGGGTCAAATTAGACTGTGGCAGGCTGCCAGAGTCTAGTCAATTAATAGTAAGTATTAGTAAGTTATGCCGTGTGCATGAGAGTAAAGTGTACAGAAAGTGGGCGATTTAAAATGTGCAAAGTCTTTGCATTCTTGTTACTTAGCTTGTCAGTCTTGTAAATCTGTTTTCCAGGGATAATATATCTACTTTTCACAGGGTTAAGTTGGTCAGACGGGACTCGTCTGCCTCTAGCAGTAATTCCTTTAACAGTGATGAGGACTTTGAGGGCAATGCTGAAGAAAGGTGAGTGAAAGTCACATAGTGCATCTATTAAACTCCCTCTATCCAAAGGTCAATTATGAGCTTTGCCAATTTCCCATACACTGCCAGTCAAATGTTTGGACACACCTTCTCATTCTTTATTAAAACTACTTTCCACATTGAGAATAATAGTAAACTCATCACATCTATGAAATAACACAAATTAAAGTACGGTAGGGTTTTTCCTCGGTAAAAAATGGTCTTCGGTGGTGGCTTATGAGCGGTCATCCACATGCTCAAAGTTGGCTCGTATAGTAGCAATTCATTAATATATAACATGATTACTTCATTGCCATTTCATGTTTGCATTGGAAATTAGTTATTTTTCATCATCTAAGCATCTGGAACTTTTTGAAATCAAAATATTTTTTTGTGCTTTGGCTACTATGTGAATTTCAAAAATCATTCAAACTTAATGTTTATTACATAGGAAAAAAAGGTTTGTACATAATTTGTCCATAAGTCTTGGGGTCTTAAAGCCATTTATGTACTTGCCTTTTTATTTACAAGACTATAGATAGCTCCTCACTAAAGTGCTTACATCAATGTAGCTAGTCTTTCTAAAATAACAATAATATATTATTGTATTTGTTATGAAAAATTAGTAGCCTAAACACATTCAGAAAATGTAACTGCAGTACATCTGCCACAGTAATAAAAATGAAATCGAATAGATTTCACCTAATAGATATTTGTATGATCCCAACCCCCAAGGCAGTGGTCGTCTTGGAGGTGTGTTTGGGGTCATTATCAGGCTGGAATACTGCCCTGCGGCCCAGTCTCTGAAGGGAGGGGATCATACTCTGCTTCAGTATGTCACAGTACATGTTGGTATTCATGGTTCCCTCAATGAACTGTAGCTCCCCAGTGTTGGCAGCACTCATGCAGCCCCAGACCATGACACTCCCACCACCATGCTTGACTGTAAGCAAGACACACTTGTCTTTGTACTCCTCACCTGGTTTCCACCACACACGCTTGACACCATCTGAACCAAATAAGTTTATCTTGGTCTCATCAGACCACAGGACATGGTTCCAGTAATCCATGTCCTTAGTCTGCTTGTCTTCAGCAAACTGTTTGTGGGCTTTCTTGTGCATCATCTTTAGAAGAGGCTTCCTTCTGGGATGACAGCCATGCAGACCAATTTGATGCAGTGTGAGGCGTATGGTCTGAGCACTGACAGGCTGACCACCAGCCCCTTCAACCTCTGCAGCAATGCTGGTAGCACTCATTCGTCTATTTCCCAAAGACAACCTCTGGATATGATGCTGAGCACATGCAGTCAACTTCTTTGGTTGACCATGGCGAGGCCTGTTCTGAGTGGAACCTGTCCTGTTAAACCGCTGTATGGTCTTGGCCACTGTGCTGCAGCTCAGTGTCAGGGTCTTGGCAATCTTCTTATAGCCTAGGCCATCTTTATGTAGAGCAACAATTCTTTTTTTCAGATCCTCAGATTTTTTTGCCATGAGGTGCCATGTTGAACTTCCAGTGACCAGTATAAGGGAGTGTGAGAGTGATGACACCACATTTAACACACCTGCTCCCATTCACACCTGAGACCTTGTAACTCTAACGAATCACATGACACCGGGGAGGGAAAATGGCTAATTGGGCCCAATTTGGACATTTTCACTTAGGGGTGTACTCACTTTTGTTGCTTTTGTGTGTTGAGTTATTTTGAGGGGACAGCAAATGTACACTGTTATACAAGCTGTACACTCAATACTTTACATTGTAGCAAAGTGTCATTTCTTCAGTGTTGTCACATGAAAATATATAATCAAATATTTACAAAAATGTGAGGGGTTCTCACTTTTGTGAAATACTGTAGGTGAGAAGATCGATGGCAAATGCCAAGTAGATTGTACTTTAGTGTTACAGCTTGTCGAATTTGCCAAACAATGGTGCTGCAGTACATCAATTATGTCCTTTTATTTATGCCAACAGCACAAATCGGTGGATGACAAGCATGATATGAACAGCAACGCTCATAAGTTATGAGTCATACTATCAAAAAACGAAAACATAAGAAACCTGCGATTACAAAATACTTCTAATTATCTGCTTTTAACTTAGAAATGTAAACAGTTTTGAGAACAACAAATTCTCATATTATGCGCTCATAATATAAGCCAGTAATACCGTCGGTAATATTTACATGCAAATTTAAATGGGGAAGAGGGCAAAAAAATTAAGTGTGCTGATCGTTTTTTGCTCAAGCTGTTAAATAACATTGGATTATGTCCATATAACCAGAGGTCAGGTTCCGCTTGAGTTTTTTTTTTTCAACACTAAATAACATTGAAAGGAGTTTTTTCCTTGCTACAGTCACTTCAGTTCTATCAAGAAGTCTCGCAGACTTCAGTGAAATTTAAGATGACATTTATCTGTTGAATATAATACAGAAAAGTAATGTCTCTCTTTGGCGTATGCCCCGTCTGGCGGTCCAAAGAAGTTGTACTCGGAACCATCATATCCTGCCAGAGATAGGAGGCAGTGGTGAGGAGCCTACCCCCTTACAGGGTGGGACTCAACATGTGGTGCTGGAGGTTGCCTTGTTAACACATCAATGTGATAGATTGTGAGCAGACTTATGAAGCAATTGCTTACATGTGATTGGCTAGGAATTACCCAGCTAATGGCGTGATTTACAGCTGCTAGTCTTCCCACTAGAACTATGCTGCGCTTACATTTCTTGTTCAGTCACTTGTTCTGTGAACATTGAAATTATATGTATTGTAAAAAGTGCTATACAAATATAAATGAGAAAATTGTGATTTCATATTAGTTTTTCTCAACAATCAAACTAAATAAATACAGTGCTATTGTTAAGTTATATTGAGCTCTGCTTTTTGTTGCAAATATCTGACACTTTTGAGGAATTTATTATTTAAAAGACATATACGTCGAATCCTTGAATAAGTTTGAGCGAACAATTTGTGGGTCCTTGTATCTTATTGTATCGGGAGGCTATGCATCGTATCGTATCGTGTCATTTGTGTATTGTTACCTGCCTAATATACAGTGCATATACACACACACACACACACATACATATATATATATATATATATATATATATATACACATGCGTACACTGTAGGTCTACAAAAAAAAAATTAGGAGAAGAAAGAAATTATTATGATTATATCATAAGAAAGAAATTCTGTTGAGTGAGTCCAAATTTTTGACTGTGTAGTAGTGTATATTGGAATTCAAACATTTTTATTTTCTAAATTAAGCTCACAGAAGAAGAGCAGGACTAAAGAAGCAGCCCTGAAAAAACAAAGTGCTCCTGCTTCTGTAAAACCAGAGCTGCAAGTAGATCCCAATGAGAAAAGGCACCCAGCAATGACTGTGGATTTTGCTTTTAAGGTGGGAAAAGTAGCTCGTAGTCATTCATTTAATGCAGAATGAGGCATGACCATGATAATGGCAGCACAGTAACTTTTAATAAGTGCCTCTCACAATGAGTTGAGAAAACTGTAACATTCTGTGTTATATCTCAGGCCCTCACAATGTGCCTGCAGAAACTTGCAGTGGATGAATTAAAGTTTTTTAAAAAACTGCTGTGGGAAAGATATCCTGAATGCTTTCGTGATCCCATGGAGGGACTTGATCTTGTGGATCTGGTGGATAAAATGCTGGAACTCTGTGATATTGAGGTGTCCCTGAAAATCACGCTTGTACTCCTTGGAGACATGAACTTAAAAAAGCTGTCTGAATATCTGCAAGGTCTATGCAAAAGAAGTAAGTTATTTCAAAAAAAATTTTTCCAAAACATTACAATGCATTTCAAACTGCTGTCCGTAAGGGCCTAATTTTTGTTTTCCACAGATGAAGTGCGATTTGAGTTGAAATTGACTCTTAAGAGGAAGTATGAGATGGTATATGAGGGTTTAATGCAACAAGGGCAGCCTGTCAACTTTGAGTCTGTCTATACAGACCTTTACATTTCTGATGGCATTAATGCTGCAGTGAATTCTGAGCATGAGTTTAGAACAAAGATAGAAGAGCTCCAAGAAACTGGCAAAGTGAATAGAAAACCATTGTCCTCAAAGGACGTTCTCGCCCCAGAAATGGTGAGGTCAAGGCATGTAAGGTCGGTGTTATCTAAAGGAAGCCCAGGAAGCGGCAAATCATTTGCAGTGCAGCGGTTCATTCTTGACTGGGTGGATGGAAAAGTGCACCAAGATATTTTCTTTCTCCTGCCTCTTCACTTCAGGGAACTGAACCAGATGCAAGATGGAGAGTACACACTCATGACCCTAGTGAACACCTTCTATCCAGAGATGAAGGGTGTGGAGACTCTTGATTTTGAGGACTGCCCAGTTATGTTCATATGCGATGGACTAGATGACAGTCAAATCCTGTTTGATTTCCGGAAAACTGTGTATTGGTGTGATGTAACTAGGCCTGCAAGCGTGCAAGTGTTGATCACCAACCTCATCAGGGGTAACCTGCTCTATCACAGCTCTATTTGGGTCATTTCAAGGCCAGGAGCTCTTGATGTAGTCCCACTAGAACATGTCCAACAACTTCTGGAAGTCCGAGGCTTTGACACTGATCAGAGAGAGGCTTATTTCAGGAAGACAATCAGAGACCAACAACTGGCTGAGAGAGTGATTGCTCACCTCAAGTCATCAAAGACACTATACATCATGTGCCACTTACCACTGTTCTGCTGGGTGGCATCTAAAGTTCTGCAGCGACAGTTCCAGTCTCTTCCACCAACAGGAGAGCTGCCCAAAAGTCTTACCAATCTGTATACCAGTCTGCTGCATCTTCACACTCAAATTTGTGTTCAAAAACTGCAAAACGATCCAACCAAAGAGACCAAAGGTCTTACTGCTGAGCAGTTGCTCACCAAGCTTGCAAATCTGGCCTACAGCATGCTTGAGAAGGACCAGTTTCAGGTGGAAAAAGAACACTGGGAAGAGATCGAGATTGACTCTTACCCTGCCGTGGTCTGCTCTGGTCTCTGCTCTGAGTATTACAGAGAGAAGTATGTGATTTATACAGAGAGGGTAAGCAGCTTTTCCCATCCGACCATTCAAGAATTCTTTGCTGCTCTTCATGTTTTCATCTCTTTCAAGAAACTTGGGAAGAACATCCTTGAGCCTAACAAGTTTTCCAAAAAGGTCTTGAAGGTTTCTTTGGCAGAGCTTCTTAAGAGTGCAGTTGACAAAGGATTAAACTCCAAAAATAACAACTTTGACATTTTTCTGCGGTTTCTTCTGGGTTTGTCAGTGGAGGCCAACCAGGAGCTGCTCAAAAACGTCTTCCAGATTCCAACTGGATCAAGCCAGCAGGCACGGGAAGAGACAACTCGCTATATTAAAAAAAAAATTAAAGAAAATCACTTCCCTGATAAAACAGAAACCTTGTTGCGATGCATTGATGAACTTAACCCCCAGCTTTAGCATTGACTTGTTTGTTAAAATAGGAGGAAATGCTAACATTAAAGTCTCATGATGAACCTCTGAGAGTGATGGTGTGATATAAATTTGTTTCATGCCACAAGAGTGAGGTGTTAGAAAAATATCAATGAAAATGCATCCAGGTATTCATAGAATGTCTTGTAGAATGTATTTTGTATTTTGGGGTATAACCACTGCCTGCAGGAGGTGAAGTCACCAGAAGTATTTGAACGGCCATCTTGTCATAGAGCATCAATGACTGACCCGTTTCAATGTTTCTGATCTCTGGATACGACAGTCCCATTTCGCCCGCTAGTGATAATCATGTTTAATGTTTAATTTGCTTGTTATGGATAATATTCATTATGAGGGAGAATATATATATATGCCGGTCAGATCATTCAACAGCCCCAGTGTTCAGTCTATCAGTGCAGCACAACAATCACCATAGGAAGCAGGAAAAATGTCCTCAAGTTGAAATGAAGTGACTTTAAAAAAGTCAGACCGTGATTTCTAAATCGCCTTAAATGCTTTCATATTGAAGTGCTCTCTGTAGTCATACATAGATACATGTCATAAATATGTGTTTGTTTGCCATTTAAACCTAGCATATCAGTTTAATCTTAACAACTTTTGCTTTGCATGTCTCCGAGAGTGTCCGCTATGCATTTGATAGAGAGAGAGTGAACGTGCTCTTTTTCAAGTGACCACGAGAACAAGGCACTTTTTTGATAAAAACATAAAACAAGTAACTCTGAACAAACACTTTGATATTCACAATAAATAAGTCTGAAAATGTCTGTTTGTATCTTACATCAGTTTCTGTGAACTTATATAAATTCAGCTGAACTGTTTGCTGATGAAGTTTGTTGGAGGTGGATACTGTTTGTTATACATAACTCACTCTGGCTTTCAAGAAGCAGGAATAAAATCCCAACTTTAAATAAATAATTACACGTATAGGACATTTACGTTGTAGGGATGTACATGCAGATTTCAGATATAAAATTGGTGATTGATGTTTATTCGCCAAAAAATTTAATTAGTGAATTCTTTTTTTTTAACAATGTGTAAATTATTTTATACATTTATTTTTCCTTTTAAAAAATCCTAATGCAAGCATTGGAAAATCTAGATTAGATGAGAAATGCTGTTATTATTTCATATTTAATCATAATTTACAGTTAATATTTGTGTGGCTATGGCGTTGGATCATAATTTCATTTTTCTATTAAGACCTTTGATATTAGGACAAACTTTTTTATTCTTGATGATAATTGTTAGATTTTTTTTTTCCTGTAAAAATATCTAAAATCCTTAAAACACGATCAATTTGATTTATCTTGTTTTAGAAACTACACTGCATAAGACATTTAGGTTTTGTGTATTTATGTGTATTATGCCTTTTGTGTTTATGTCTGAATTTTTATAGTCAAAACAATTGAAAACAATCTACCAGTGCTGAAGAAGTAATCCAAAGTATTTAGAATCAGTTACTGACCTTGAGTAATCTAATAGAATATGTTACAAATTACATATTACAGCATGTATTCTGTAATCTGTAGTGGAATACATTTCAAAAGTAACCCTCCCAGCTAAAAGACAGAAACTAGAAGAGCAGACGTGTTGATATCGGACAGTGTCTCCAGCATGGTGTTCTTGTCTGAGCTTCCCTTGTTGGAGGAGGTCTTTTCATAGAACCAGGGGAGTTGGGAAACCAACACCCATACTCAAACCGAGTGCATTAGGCAGAGGACAAAATAGCTGAATATGCAATCCATAACGTTTTATTTGGTGGTGGCACATAATATGACCATTTTATGTCATTCTTTTCTCGAGGGTTACTTGAGGATCCTTTTCAGCTCCTTTTTTACAAATTTGATGACCTCACCAACTGTACTAAAACACCGATGCATTCCTAAATGAGAATAAATAAAATGGAAAATGATACATTTAATCACTTTTTACCGCAACAATTATTTGACTTTAATTTAAATAATGTTGAATGATTAAAAATTCCTGACATATAGTGAACATCACAGATATCGAAGCCAAATTGTGAACTCCAACCTTTGCTGCTCTGCCCAACAAGCCTATAGACAAAGATCTCCTTGATACAGTCCTGGATTACATGGTCCTGCTGCACATCACCATTACTCTGATAATAAAACTTGACCATCATTCTTACAAAACTAGAAGCCAATACCAAAATCCTCACTAAGTCTTGTATTGAACACAATTACTATATCCTTCAAGATACTACTAAAGGAACATGATGGGAGCATCATGCTAATTAATACAAATGTGTCTTCTGTGTTTTGAAATTCAGGTGACAAATTAAAGTTTGAAAAAAAAGAGAGCGAGAGAATAAAATTACTCATTAATGAAGTCCCAGTCCATCATCTCTGTAGAAGTTTTGAATAGATTATAGTCCACGCTCACTGATGTCCTCAGGAAGGCACAGAGAGCTGTAGGTTAGCTCTGAGAGTGCCCTCTTCATGAGACTGGCCATATCTTCTCCTCCAGTACTGGTACTCTAGTCTAATGATGAAAATGTAAAAGTAACAAATAATAGTTACTACTAAAATCTGAAGTGTGTAATCTCTGCGCCACAAGTGGCAACAAACAGAATTGGAAAAAAACAAACATTGTTTTCAAAACAGCTTTCCTTAAAATGCCTCCCTTCTGTCGTTGATCGAACGAACAGATAGTGCTGCCCCAACTCACACCATTGGTTGAGTCAATGTTTTTATGTCAAAATGTCAAAGTTTTTATAGCACCACAGAAACAGTGTCTACAGATTTTGAAAAAATGTCTTACAGTTGCCTCTGCAGCTTGGATAGGAGAAAGTATTTTTAACACCAAAACTGATACAAACTTTAGATCCAAAAATTGGTCTGTTCTTGTTTAATAAAGACACCTTGAATTTTGAATCAATACCTGAGTGACAACACCCTCATCGGATGGCCACGGCTGCTCTGTTAGGGTGGATGGTAGTGACGAGGACTCTACTACGGCGCATCCCTCCTCCTTCCCGGATTTTGGCACCAGTATAAAAGGGATTAATGGAAAGGAGGAGACAATATAAATAATAGTTTAATGAAGAACTTAACCAAAAAGACAAACACACACACAGGTGTCAGACAGCTGCCCGTAAATCAATCACACACTCTCACTCTCTCTCTCTCTCTCTCTCTCTCGCTTCCAGTCGGCTTTTATCCCTCTCTGAGGCTTGATTAGCCTGGGGGCTGGGTGCGCGGAATCACGACCCGGCCCCGCCCTCCTCCTTGCACACTTATGTATTGGTTGCACTGCCGGGAGGTTTCTTGGCAATGACACTGTAAAGGTTTCAGCCAACAGACTGGTGCGCAGTAGGGCTGAAAGGATTAGTCAACGATAAAACGTTGCCTGTAAATTTAAGTAAATTATGAGATAGATATAATTTTTGGGTGAACTATTCCTTTAAGGGTATGGATAGAATGGGCTAGTCAGTCTATTTTTACTTCAATGGGTGAATAAGTGAGTTGAGTAAAGCACAAGGCCATCGCAAATATAATTTTCCAATTTTTGTAAATATAACCTGATTTGGTAAGCCTTAAATCTTCATTGACTAGCGCTACGGAGCAGTTGAAACATGAATCCATGGCTTTGGTGAAAGAGAAACGGACCACTGAAGGAAGAGAGAGGGGGTCCTGAAAGAGCACTGTGGGAGACAAGTTTTAAACTCCCCAATTCAGGGAAGGGAAAAAGAACATATACACATACAGTAAAACATTTAAGATGCCAAAAAACAGTTGTTACAAAGACACCAGAAAATCTTGTACACTTATTTGTAACTACATTGTACACAAAGGTAAAAATGTTTGTTAAGCTTAAATTTTTTGAAGCTGTTAGACAATAAAAGAATAACACAAAGGTGAAGTTATGCAGTATACCAAAAGAAACAAGAATATATTTAACTAACAAAACATCTGTGGCTCTTAAAAATCTGGTAAATAATGTGGTTACATAATAATTGTTCACACAAGGAAATTTTGAGGCAAAGATGCAAAGTATTGATACACATGCAAATCTTTCGCCTCTCTCAGCTCAATCACCTCCCTTTCTGCCATCCAACGATAGCAAGGGAAATGGATCACATCCCTCTCAGGGGTTCTCACACTGTTCAGAGAGCAGAACCAGTCATTCTCTGGCAAGAACATGTAATTATCTTTCTCAAGTCTGATCAGGAGCAGGTTGGCAAGGCTGAACTTGGTTGTCACTTTGTACTTCACTTTCTTGGCAAGACACAATATAACAGTTAGTGTAACCTTCGAACCAAATTCAATACGTTCTTGACCTAAGAGCAAAACTTCAAACTTTGGGGCAGGTAACAGGAGAATTTGTTCCAAGTGCAAGAATGGCAATGCCCACTGTATGACAGGAGCACTCCACTTCATTAATTCACACAGGGAGATAAAGTGCTTGTATTGCTGCCCACTTCGAGCTTCAAATTACTCACGAAGTGGCAAGGAACATTTGAGGTCACATGACGAGTTGGAGATCTCAATTATGAGGTTAGGCAAACAGATAGGGGAGGGGCACATCAAATCTACCACCTCAACCTCCTTAAACCATGGAGGGAGGCGTTGAGCGACCGGGAAAGGGGTGAAAACACGTCTGCGTTTTCCGCTTGCAACCAGCCAATGTCTGTAAGCTGTGACAGTGAGAGGTGATCTCCACAAGGGATCGGGGTGAACAAATCTGCAATATTTAGCAATGGTTTGTTTCCCAATCACTGACTTACAGTATTTAAATAATAAATAAAAAACAGCACAAGTAATTGGTGTCACTATTAGGTCTATTTATTTATCTTTTGAATCTTATTTTTTTCACAAATGGTTTTACTAACTTCTTTATTTCTAGGAAGAAAACTTCTTGTCTTACTAATGCTATTTCTTAGAATGCTATCTAAATTCTTGGTATTGTTTGCACAGCCTGTGACACTATTTGATCCAAGAACCCTATGCTTCAACTAATTTCTTCTATGAATGGCTGTGGAAAATTACATGTGTGATATAACATTTTCCATCACCAAACATAGAAATTACCTATGGTGCATGCATGTACAGTGGATCTTATCATATCTTATCCAGTTTAAGGTTGTTCTCCAATCCCCACATTTTCTATACAAAACGCAAAAGATACACTATCCCAACAAAGACAAAATATGTGGTTATGTAATAAAGGAGATGGAGTTTTAATGACAAATGCCATAAAAAATTATATTTCCTTTGCCTCTCTAGCACGGAAAAGAGAAAAAGTTACTCTAAAACTGTTTGAGTGGAAATCACACAATCCACCTAAAGTATCAATGGGGATCTATAATGTGATATCATACTTGAAATGAGAGAAAATTAAGTTCAGCGTGAAAGTATCAACCCACATTTTTTATAAGATTTGGAAACTCCTATTTTGGATAATATTACTAAGAATTAATTTAACTAATAAATCATATTAAGACTTAACATTGGTGCAGAATGTTAGGTCACCTGCAGTAAACACCAACAGTGTTAACTTTGATCCATTACAGCCATAATCGTATATACTGTATAAGGCTATCAATAAGACAGAGATCACAATTTAAGTTATTTATTTTGCATTCTTCCAAGTTTTTGTGCTTGGACCTTGAATTTGTTTTTAAGGCTGCTGCTGATCTTGAGACTCGTCCCCAGTATTTTCTGTATTTTCATTGTCCCTTATCCTATTGGTGACATTCAAATAAAGGGGCATCAATCGGAGTTCTAAGGTCTCTCTGTTCACCAGCACGCCTGCTGGACTAAGGTCATAGCAGTAGATGCCACGCCGAAGGCAGTCCATGACAGCTAGCACTGACTGTTGCATCAATACCTGTGCCACATCCTCAGGTACTTGACCTTCATGGCGATCTATGAACTGTGTCAAGCTCTCCCAGTGCTCTCCTGGGTACTCATATACTGGAACGTATCCATCTGGTGTTTCAAACCAGTCATGTACTGGTATAATATAAGGGCTGGGGGGAGGTTGCCCATCACCAGCCTGGGAATCACCTGGATCAGTCAAAACAAACAAGTTTTTACATATATATATATATAAAAAGATCTTCAACAAGAAACATTCGACAATAAACCAGTGATAATGTTCATTGATACTCAATGTTCATTCCTCCTTTCCTTATTAAAACCTCACCCTTCCCCATCAACACAATCACACAGAAACTCTACATGTTAATTGCTACAGAATGTTCATGCACCCTAACATCGACTCCATTCTGCTGAATCATTGACAAGTGCCATCCCCATCAGACAGACATCTTGCATTTTAATTAATGGCACTTTTATTTAATTGAAATGCACTTGAGTTGTCTTTGCCTCTTTTGTGTTTGTTTTGTGATTGTGTGATCTAATTTGTTCTGCTATCTTGGCCAGGTCACTCTTGAAAAAGAGATTTTATATCTCAACGAGACAAACCTGGTTAAATAAAGGTTAAAAAAAAGAAAAGAAAAAAATTCAGACGTGTTTACCTTTTCCTGTTGCGCTACTGATAGTGTGTTGAACGCCAAATGCAAATTTAGAATAGTCGTAAAAAAAAAAGAAAAATAATAATAAAATTAATTAAATAATTAAATAATAATAATAAAATAGTGTGCTGTGTTTGTTAACACATTGTTATGTTCACAAATACATGGTTTCTTCCTTCATATTGGGAAAAGCTGTTGAATATAAAGCATTCACTATTAGTTAAAAAGAGGTTTTCAAAGGCGTGAAACACTGAAAGGGGACCAAAAATTCATAAAACTCTCTAATAAAAAAAAAAGGTCATGTTAGGGCATAAAGATAGAAGGTACTTTTGTATTACGTTAATGTAAGAGTCAGCAAGTAAAAGAGAAAAACTGAAGAGAAAAATAATCTGTGTAAAAAGCTATATATTTTTCCAGGTTGCCTACCACAAAAGCGGATGGGGTCAAAATGACTCCAAACATCAACAATATAGTCAGCAATATAGGCTACTGTATTTACATACAGTATACAGTGTCCCATATTCACCTATATTCTTATCTATTAATTTGACTTCCTCTTTATGTTTAATATGTTTTATATAAAATATAAATATAGAGCCACAAATTTGGTGACTAGCAAATTTATATAAAAGAGTGTTTGTTGAGGCTGTGTGAATTGGCATTAAGAAGTTGATCTTACCGTTCTCAGTAGGATCCATGTTTTAGCTGTCAGCCTACTAATTGAGGTTAACACAAACCCGCGCGTTCCTTTATAAAAGCTTCAGGCTTTGACATCATCATTTACTGCGCGCAAGATTCTGCATTATGATGTCATAAAGAACAGTATTTTCATTGTTCTCGATGTATTTTTTCGATGTTGTCAAACAAAATGCTGGCACATTTGACAATATATTTATTGCTCTAATTGGCATGCAAGAAGAGAGTGAGCGAACCAAGCTTGACAGCTATTAGGATTTTCAGATTAGTGAGATATTTTCCTTGTCATTTTGCTATTAAAAAAATAAATGAACTTTTCCACAGTACGTCGTGGGCATGTGCAGTCTATGGGTCATTGATAAATAAGGTTGTCCGGGGTGATAAAAATGTGAAATCTTAAAAAAAAAAAAAAAAAACTTGAAAAAGGATTTAATGAGATGACATTCAAAACTATAAATCGGAGTAACCATGATTTTTTAAGTAATTTTTTACTCCATTTGATCGAAACAAAATGAATTTCTTTATGAAAAGGTGGTTTCATAATCTTTGATAGTCCTCTCCTTTTTCACTACATACCTGCATGTTGTTCACACCCTGACAAAAGTTTATGAAATATTCATATTTTAAAACACAACTGTTTCACTGCTTTTTATGTTGCTTTTGCCAACATTTCTTAAGAATTAAGTTGTAGCATTATGAAATTAAAGTAGTAATGTTTTGAGAATAAACTTGTAAAATTAGGAGATTAAAGTTTTTGGAATGGGTAATAAAAAATGTAATTGAAAATGTAATTAAAATCCATAAATCTAAAAAATATGCTCAATTTTTTGTGTTTAAGCTATCACAATAGGGTGCAACTTCATGGATGTGAATAAATGGATGTAGGGGTTTTAGATAAATCCTACTTCAAAACACTGCAGCAGTTATGTGTAGGACATTTAATTTATTCAGTAAAGAACCAGACATGCCTTTATTTTATAATCTGAAATGGCAACCAGTGGTCAACTCAAATGGCTATGCATCTAAATCTGCTTCACTTTGCTGTTACTAAAATTACTTTGTTTCCACAGTCCATGACAATGAATAAGAACTTGCAAAAATCAATAAATGAAAACAAACAATTATAGTACAAAAAGAAGAAAATTACAAAAATATTTACAATTAAGACCAACAGTTTAATTAATTTTAACAGATGTTTGAAGATATCACAAACCACCAGAACAAGTTTTAAAAAATCAGAGCAAGAAATACTAGTCCTTGTAGACACTCTCTGTCAAGGCAACATTGTAGGACTAACTTTTCAGCACATTGCCAATGTTATATCGAGTTGGTGTTTGTTTTGAAATTAACTAGGCAAGCCTGTGCACAGTCATATCTCCTGTCATAAGTCCTGTGACCTTCCACCTTGCACCAGCTCCACATTGTGCTCCTGGAGATCGTGTCCTTCCCCTAGGATGAACACAACAGCTTCTTCGCCATTGGAGAGACATACACATGCACATTTGTGGTTTGCGGAGTTGGGCTTCTTGGGTTTCCTTTCATGGTTTTCAAAACTATAGCTTTGAGCTGTGGCCGCCAAAAAGTGGCAGTGATATTTGGAGGCGGTGGGGAAGGTTTACCTTGCATCTGATTGAGTGTGGCCATAGTCCTGGTAAATACAAGTCCAGACCAAAAAGGTAACAAATAGGATGCTGCAAATACAAACACGGAGACTGGCATCACTTTAATTAATTAAAGCTATAATCTAATGTCATAAATTAAGAAATTAAGTCAAAACTATCATTATTACTATTTGGCTGGATTATATCTGTTATTATGCTTTTTTCCCCACACATGTATTTATGTACATATGCTTGCTTTAATAATTAGGCAGAGGTTGCAGAGGTTTCCTCCTCGTCTTTTTAACATCTTAGCCATTATGGAATAATTTAATTAATTTATTTATTTTTTGTAAAGCTGCATAATATGAACAATAAAAACAATATGTTACGTAAAAAGCGTTATACAAATAAACTGAAATTAGAAAATTAAATAACTACACGATTCAGATGTGCATGTGCTCTGCATGACTGTGGGACATGTAAATATACTGTGTCCGTGCAAAATAATTATTCTCATTGTACCTGCATTGACGCTGTTCTAAAAACGATTGTCCTAGGTTTCTGAAATGTTTTGCAGTAGAATGAGAAAAGAGGACGAATTTTTCAACCTTTACTGTCACTACACATTTACTGTCATGTTGAAAACACATTTTTCCTGAAAGAATCTTCCTCGATTACAGACCTTAAACGAGCTAAGAATAAACTTCTTAATACTGCCATCTAGCGGATAAGCATTCACGTTTAACGGGATGTTAAAGGGACAGTTCACCCCAAAACTACATTTCTGTCATCATTTACTAACACTCATGTGTCAAACCCATTTGACTTTCTTTTTTCGTGGAGCACAAAAGGAGATATTAAGCAGAATGTTAGGGACTGGATGGCGTCCTCAGTCACCATTCACTGTTATAAGCATTGCCACTGTTATAAGCAATGCAAGGTGGATGGTGACTGAAGGCTGTTAACACCAAACTTATTTTCGTATCCATCTGCACATTTTTTCTATGAAACCATGCATTAGACCAACGTCTTTGACCTTTACATCTCAAGCAGGAGTGATGCGTATTTTAGGCGCTGTCAAGCTCTGCATGCCCTAGATTTGAACTTGTGACTCCAGGTGTAGTAGTTAGCATCTTTACTTGCTGAGCTACCCAGCATGAAATATTATTCTCATGAAGTTCTATTTACAGCAGGACCAATTTACCTTTAGTTCATCCAAAAATGAAAATTCTCTCATCATTTACTCACCCTCATGCCATCCAAGATGTGTGTGAATTTATTTTTCTGCAGATCACAGATGAAGATTTTTAGAAGAACATCTCAGCTCTGTTGGAACATTCAAGTGAATGGTGACTAGAACTCAGAAGTTCCTAAAAGGACATAAAGGCATCATAAAAGTAATCCATCCGTCTCCAGTGGTTAAATTCATACCTTCTTAAGTGATGTGATAAGTGTGGGTGAGAAAAAGATCAATATTTAAGAAATGTTTTACTGTAAATCTACACCTTCACTTTCACTTCCACATTCTGTTGTGGAAGTGACTTTCACATTCGGCCACATACAGGTTGGGGCTGGTCAAAGGTGAAGATTGATAGTATGAAAAAGGACTTTAATATTGATTTCTTTCTCAATCACACATTTCATATCATTTCTGAGGCCATGGATTTAACCACTGGAGTCATATGGATTATTTTTACATTGCCTTTATGCCTTTGTGTCTTTTTTGGAACTTTTTGGACCATCTGAGTTGTCGCCACCATTCTCTCGCCGCCTCACCCCTTGCAATACTCTATTGCTGGTAAATATGGTTAATATTACAACTATTATTTTAAAATTGGCTATTTTAATGTGCTATTGTAGTGTTTATTTGTTTTAAGTTTTGGTGTATGTGTGGGTCAGGCATGTAACATCTGTTGTGCTGTGGTGGGCAGCGGCACCCAGTTGGCGCTCAACTAAACACAGTTCACAATTATGTATAATGTGAAAAATCCCTTTAATTTGAAATCCATTTTTTAAGTTACCTCCTTTTTGGAGATTATTTTATTTTATTTTTATAAAGTTATTTATAGGACACGCTGACACAATGACCACCAACATGGGTGTGTGGTATTATGGAATACTGATTCTTGAATCTTTTATTCTTTATATAAGTTTTGTTTATCAACATAGCTTAGTGTTTGCATACTCTACATGCACTAAATAATGGAGAATTAGCAGATAGGTCCAACGGAAATATTTGAAGCATTCTTTGTAATTCTCATTGATGAACACTGAACGTCAGCATTGAGCAGTCTCTTGAGACAGGCTTAAAAAAAGTGTCATGACATTTCAAATTGATACTATTTGTAAAGCTAGTGTATGTGATGACTTGCAAAATTTTTACTCATGTAATTAAATTGTTAAGAAAATTCGTTGCTTGATGTTATATCATGGCATTAACACTTAAGCACAGACATTTTTTTGTCCATCTTTGAATTATCCAGATGATGCAGATTTTTTTTTCCATCATTCTTTGTACAGTGTCTTTATATTTGCATTTTCATTATGATTTAAGTGGGCATGAGCTGTTTGTGTGGACGTATCTGGAGGATGTTGTAGAGCAAAGGAGCAATGGAGCAAAGAAGGGAGAGATGAGTTAAAGAGGTATGGGTGAGTCATAAGGAGAGAGGGTACTAATGAATGGGAGGTATGAATGAGAAAGCGGGAGTATGAAAGGTAATTCAACGGACTGATTGGAGGAAAGCAGGATGAATAAGCACCTAAAGTCCTTCGAAGTATTACCCTATTCCCTCTTCTTCTTTCTCTTTTCAGTTCAGTCTATTTTTATTGCCCTTCATCACTGAAAATATATCATTCTCACAAGGACAGGAAGAGAATATTGAGAGTGGGACCGAATTTCATTCAAAGAGTGCAGTGGGGGGACCAGTGTTATTTTTGGACATGAGGCCGTAAGATGGCCAGTGGTTCTGTGTGGGAGAGTCAGCACAGCACCTGGACATCCGACTCAATGAAATGATGCATAACCAGATAATTGCAGAGTGTTTTGGGGGCCTTGGAGGTGGAGATTGCGTAAGGAAGAACTCTCCCTCAGCAACAAGAGAAAAAATGGAAGCAGAGATAGAGAGAGCACTGGGCAGACAGGAAAGGCCATATAGGGTATTAACATGCACAGTGAGCTTCCAGGTATAATAGGAAAGTGTGGGCTGACTATTCGGTGTACAGTATGCATTCAGCGAACATATGCGTTAGTATGTGTGTGTGTGAGTGAGTAGGAGGCTGATTGTCTCCACTGTGCATCTGTGTCAAGAGTGTACATCAGGAAAAATAGATAGCACCTCATCATTTGCGTCAGCAGTCCTAGGAAACCATGGAGACACACTAAAAAGGCAGTGAATGAAAGGGAGGGAGGGCAGAGTACAATAGAGGGGGCAGCAACAATGAACAGACACTGATGCACCTCACTTTGATGCATTTAATTGACTCATATACAGTACATATTTGGAAAACAAGAGAGCATGAAATTCAAAGATATTCTTTGTAGAAACAAAAAAATACATGATATATTTACTAGGTATCCTACGTAACAAAACTTCTGGATCTCCATCTCGTGTTTTCTTAACGTATAAAACATAAAGGAATACAATTTATTATGGACTGTAAGCATTTCATACACTGACACCAACACTTTTGTGGACAAAGCTTAATGAATATCAAACAGAGAGTAGGAATCAATCCTCTACTTAACCGTAGAACTCTACAATGGCTTAAGAAATACATTTGTGATTCATTAGTACTCAACATATTCTTTCTGTAAAACACAGTCTTCACTATAAGTGAATACAAAGTGGCACTTTGTAAAATTGCCTTATCAACTATACTTTAAGTATTTTCAGACAGTCCAATATGAATAGGATGCATGTTCATGTGACTTTGTGATATTGAATTATAAACATAAATAAATTATTCTCTCTTTATACAGTTTGGTTTTACTCCATTACATTATTTCAGGAAAAATATTTATGTAAAAGATGACAATATGCCATACTTGATCAATTAAGTCACAGACTTATGTTAAAACATGTGGTCACTGGTTCCATCTGTAAGAAAAAGAGACACAGAAAGAGCCAATTTTAGACATGAAATCTCAGAAATATTGAAACTTTATACTAATAAAATCTGAAATTCTTTTTAATTTTATACCTTGGTAGATCTGTTGTCCACCTTGATGAGGGAGTTGATACAACTCAGCATGTTGCCTCATGGCAGGAGTCATTGGGGCTGCTGCCCCAAACACAGGTTCCATGGTGACCAGCTCCTCTAGGAAGGACTGGGCACAAGGCAGAGCAGGGGTGAGGGCAGGAAGGCCTGGAGCTGTGAAGGACCCTTGGGAGGCTGAGACAGTGGAGGGCATCATTGGAGGCATCACCTCCATGTCCATCTCACTCTCTGTGAAAGCCTTTCTCTTGTCTGTTTGCTCTGCTTCCTTCAGCCCACCCCCTGCCATGCATTTACAGTGCGTCGACTGGACGCTACAGAGGTGGTTTACACCAATCAGAGTGACCTTCTCCTGTGTGTGGACAGGAGAGCAGCTGCTTATAGGGGTGGAAGGGGAACACCGACTGTAGGAGAGTGAGAATGAAGATGAGTAAGGCGAGGGAGGTATGGGGGAGGTGGGGGAATGATTTGGATGAGGGATGCCATCTAATGCCTTCTCCTCAAACATAGAGACATCATTGTGATCCAAGGAGGAGTTTGGTCCCTCAAAAGATGCAGTGGAATTGTGTGTGGATTCATGATTAAAGGGAGTTGATTTGCCTTGTGGGTGTTCGTGACAGAAACCTTCGGCTAAAGTGCTTATATACTGAGCCAGAAGAGAGATCTCCATTCTCTCTCTCTCAATGTATTCCTCCTGAGGGAAGAAACTCAAACAGGGTTGTTTAATGGGTGAGGCCTCTGGTGTTAAAAGGCCTTCCGGGGGACGATAGAATGGGAAATGAGGGACGTCTACATATAGAGGTCCCCTGATCTCTGGCAATGCCATAATAATACATTCATCACTCCCTGGGCTATCGGGAATAGGAGGAAATGTCTCGTAAAGACGTTTGCGGCAATGTTGAACTGGCACTGTTGACCCAACACGAGCAGACATGGTCACTGGGTAATTTGCTGAGGTCATAGACTGCCTAATTTTACCTGCATCACCAATACCTACTTTGCTAGGGTCTGATTTAAAGGACTCATCACCAAACAGAAAACTGCCCCCTGCTAGTCTAGGGGTGTATGGGGGTGTACAGATAAACTCCTCTGAGCTCTGGCGCTTAGGAAGTTTGAATGGAGGAAGGGGTGGAGAGGCGGCATGGGTTTGGGGAATTGAAGAAACAGATGGGATATTGTTCATGTTGGTCAGATGTTCAGGGGAAATTGTCAGGGCTGATCTATCTGGATGCTTTCTAGATTCTGCAAGCCACATCTGGTGACTGCCATGTGGTTGCGGGTGGCTCTCTTCATCCTGAGAAAAGCCCTGAAGAGGGTTAGGTCCAAGTACCATGCTGGGGCCAGAGGCACTAGGAAGCTCCTCAGAGGAACTTCTACCAGACGTGGTGAAGCTGAAGTCGAAGGACTGGGATGACAGGCCACTGCTGCTTGGTGTAAAGACCTGATCAGGGCTGGACAGAGGGTCAGAGGACTGGCATGCCTCCTGGTACAGGAGAGCCAGCTGGTTCTGCTCTGAGTACAACTGCTGACGCACTGACCAAGCTTCAGACTCACTAAGGGATAGGCAGAGAGAAGGACAGACTGTTAGGATTTTTCAAAGTACAACAGCAAAATTGCTTTACAGTATATTAAAAGCTAAAATGATGGGAGTCTTTGTACCTTATGACATAGTTGTGGCAGTTGATGGGATATTCTCCGGTCTTCAGCTGAACAATGATATAAAGCCAGACCCATGAGTTGTCAGCCGCCTCTACTTGGACCACCATCTCCACCTGCCTCGCACCTCCCTCATGCACTGAGAATGGACACAATGACCAATTAATACACCACATAATACACACTTAACATGAATCTGAATCTCTAAATCTGTCTCAGCTAAATCTACAGTATGCACTCACATAAGGCGCAGTGCTGTGCAGATGCATGGGAGAGATCACGAGGATGAATCAGACTATACCACGAGCGGGAGCGCAGAATCTCTATGCCATAACCAAGGTATATGCTTACACTGCTTGAGAAAGAAAAGACAAGGTGATTATTCCCTTGCTCTTAATATGTATTCAACACAAAACTGGCAGGGAGATAAAAGGCACATTTACTGGACTCATACCTGTCCTGGGCAGCATGGATTCTCATGTCTCTGCTGTGCTGTGACTGGAAACAGGCCAGGAGGAACGGTTGCTCAGCAGGTGGGGTGGGAAGAGGGTTACTGGCTGAAGAAAGGTGAGGGACAAGGGAATCCAGGGGAGAGCAAAAACACACCCACACTGGGTTGGAGGTCCAGTAGGAGGAAGCATGGAAGGGAGGTGGCAGGCAGCGCGCTTGTACCAGCATAAGTTTGTTCTTTGTTCCCTGCCTCCTCACAAACTTTGAGGTGCTGAATCGGCAGCGAAAGAGGCGATCTGGAGAGATGATAATCAAATTAAAAAATAATGATAACCAAACAAGTTGATCTTTTTATAATGTATATACATAGAAACAATTAGTTTGAAAGGGTATGCTTAAAAATAAGGTGGCAAAGCAGCAGAGTAAATTACCTGTGTCAGGTGTGGTGATTGGCACAAGGTTGCCCCTCACGATGAAATGGTCGGATGGGTCAGTAATGTCATACACGCTATCACCCTGAGCAACCAGATCAACCTGAATGAACAGCAAATAATTATGATCAAAATAAACCATTCCATTTTTTACTGGAATGAAAACAAGGCTGTGAGGGCATGTACCGTATTCGTCAATATTTCGTCAGCTGAACGATGAGCACCGCTTCAAACAACAACACAACCTATTCAGGAGACTTTTAATCTATCCCTCACAGCCCCGTTTTCTTTCCCGACAAAAAATGGCTAAACTGCTCGCGAGAATTTTGCCTGCTATAAACTACTGACAAAGTTACACTTGCAACTAAAAAATGTGTTTATATTTAAAATTGTATACTTTTGATTCTCACCATGGTATGTCCAAGGTGCTCTTCGACGTTGTCCGAAAGATACAGTAGTTTTCCTTCACTCGACAGCACGAGGAGAAAGCCCGGTAACGTGTGCACGAGCTCCGAGAGTTCTGGCAAAGACAGGGCGCTCCCGCTTCCATCTTGACCTAATGATAAAGATAAAATGATCACCTCAAGATGATTAATTTCATTTCAACGTATTTATATAGAGCTTTTTTTTTTAAATACATTTTGTACCATAGCAGGTTTACAGGAAATAGAAGAAGAAAAAATGATGGAGAAAAAAAAAATAGAACAAAGGCTCAAATTTAAACGTAATATCTGAGGCCTATGAAAAAAAGGTTAGCTACAATGTACATTTTGATCTTAATCTCCAGCAGCAGTGAGTGGGTAATAGGCTATAGCTCAACATCAGCGCCACAGACAGAAGTCAGGCTACTTTTCAGAACTCTGGACAGAGGCAAAGTTTCAGATTCAGGCTATCATATTGTCCTAACATATTTAAGTTAATTAAGTTAAGTAATAAAAGTTCTTTAAAAGAAAGTTTACCCTACCTTGAGAGAAAAAGACGGACTTTCTTGTGTAAATGCAGGCAAGGGACATAATGTGAAGATACGAGATACGAGCTTTGTCGGCATCGGAGATGGGGAGAAGATCTTTCAAGTTGCGAATTTCTGCGTTGATCTGATCTCTCCGAGCTTTCGATGCTCCTTTGGTGGACCGGTACATTTTCTTGTGTGTGGCTCCAAGAGCCGTTGGAAAGGACAATGCTACTTCTTATGACAGTTTTGAAAATCTATGAAACAAGTAGAACTATGAATAGAGAGAATCATTTTCGTTCGTCCATATAGGCTATCCTATATCGTCTCTTAAGTTTTACTCTTGATGTTCTATTGATTAATTATTTGGCCAACTCTCTCTCTCTCTCTCTCTCTCTTGCTTTCGTATGAAGATTCTAATAGAACATTTTGCATGCAGACCCCTTTATATAGAGAGTGAGACTGAACAAATGATGGGAGGGGGCGTGCATACATGGATGTGAGTCCAAGCATCTCCGTATACTGCTGCTGTCGTTCTATGATGATGACGTAGGATAAATAAGGGATCCCTTTCAACGCTCAGAGCCAAATTTGGACAAAATTAAACTGAGGCAATGGTTCCTATGGGCCGTTCAGTCCGAAAAGTTTCTTGCGCTAAAAGCAAGACGATGCGCAACGAATGGAACAGAACGCGGGCGTCTCGAGACGCGTTTTTCCCTGTTGAAGTTAAACTTGGCACTGCGTCTAAAAACGAGACGCAAAACGTTTGTCTAGCGCATGTTTACCAAATTTTTACAAAGAACATTTATGAGAGCGTGGGCGGACGAAAGAAACACGTTCAGTGTGAACGGCCCCTAACTCTCTATCCTGTTGCGCGCTTAGAGCAGGTGCCTCAGGCTAGGAGATGCTGAAACACAAAATATTGCTGCTTTTGTTATTTTCTTCACCGTTGTTTCTCACACTCCTTCTTATGCTATGTTTTAAACCGCGAGAACTGAAATATGTCAATCACATTTCTATGACAACAACCAAGTGTTAATGTATAGGGCCTATAGACAATTACACCATAGACGCATCTACTTTAGGCTACCAGTAGGGGACAGATAACTCGCGACATTACATCTACACAACCCACGTGCCACCCATGTAATTAAAAAAGAAAAGAAAAAGAAAACAAAGAACAACCAGGATTAAGAAAACAATTGCTTTATCCAACCATTGCATTATCCCCACACGCATCACGACCGTTCAAAATTATTAGCAAATGGCAGAAGATATTCGCCTTTGGTTACCACTGTAGACCATTAAAATGTATTCACTGCGTCAGTTTCAAAGCAGAGTTCAACGGATTAACCATATTACTGTTACGAATGCAGACAGCGAAGGCAGACGAGGAGAGCGGATCTAAGTGCAAGCTTTACTTTATTGAAACACAAAAACACAAAGGAAAACCCTCAATGGGGAAATAAACATAACACAGAAAACACAGAAAACACAGAAAACACAGAAAACACAGAAAACACAGAAAACACAGAAAACACAGGCAGGGAACACACACCGGGCTAACAACATTCAACGAAAGACAAGGACTGAACCAAAAACCTGGATATAAATATACAAGGACAGGATGATTACAAATGATACACAGGTGAGAACAATGAACAAAATGGCAGTGATGATGACAGGTGGATACTGGGAAGTGTAGTTCTTTTAAACTATAGACTAGTGAGACAGTGGAGCTAAACAAGGGACAAAAGTGAAAACTACGGAAAACAAAAGGGACAAAAATGGAAACCAAAGGGGCAACGGTAAAACAAGACAAGGTAACCCTAACAATTACATAGGCCTTGTGTTATATAGGCAATATGGCCTATAAATACAATATACAGTTCTTCATCATTCAGATATATGTGTTGAATAAATGGATTATGATACATTTCAAGTGGAGTTAAAGTGGGGTTGATAGATTATGAGTTTTTAATACGTTGGCTATTTGGCATTTGATCTGTTCTTTTAAGATCTGGAGATAAATTCATGTGAATGTCAATACAACCGAAATTCAGTGATTTTACTTCTTTTCTTTTCTAGTACACATACCTGTACATGTAAGCCACTGAATAATTAGTGAATTATTAGTGAATAATTATTTGAAACACTGAAGTTCAAATCTCATGTTCTTTAGTGCTGTGCAAACTTTATTGTCTGAAGCCATAATGAACTAAAAGTCAAGAGTGGGTATTGTGCAGTGCTATGATGTACAG
Source organism: Xyrauchen texanus (assembly GCF_025860055.1). Classification (NCBI taxonomy): domain Eukaryota; kingdom Metazoa; phylum Chordata; class Actinopteri; order Cypriniformes; family Catostomidae; genus Xyrauchen; species Xyrauchen texanus. The sequence goes on along the minus strand of NC_068306.1, from coordinate 24,090,253 downwards.
TATACCACTTGTAAAGGAGAATATATAAAATATGTGATAATGTGCGACCAACACCTTACCTGCTGCGTTCTTTGTGGTTTTGCCAAATCTCTCTATATATTTCCATATGTGCAGAATTTGTCTATACATGTTCAGCTTTGACATCATTACCTACTTCATTACCTTCTAACATGATAAATATACTTCATTTTGTCTTTTGCATTTTGCTGTCATAGGGGATTATTTTCATTATTCAGTCAGAGGTACAAATTTACATGTGAAAACAAAACATGAGCTTATGCTTTGTGTGTATACACAAGTTTAAAACATCATTATTACAGCAATTCTATGTGAGCTAAGTTCTCTCCTACGCATCTCCCTCCTCCCTCTTTCCTACTGTTGATGAAGCCCTTTCAAACTGCAACCTTGTAATTGTGCTCACTTTTTTCTCTTTTCCTTGGTTGTTCAGGCTTTTTTTTAACACCCAGCATGGTACTCATTCATTTCAGTCTGCTTTTAGTTTTCTGAAATATTCTAAATATACTGTTCAAGGACAGATTGTTTCACTGTGACATGTGTACGCTGGACTCCAATTATTTTAAAGAATGTTATTGTATGTTTTATTTACATTAATTGCAAATTTTGTGATGCATCAGATGCATGCATGCCTATACTGTTTGGTTCTGGTATCTATTCCATCCATGATCTCTGGAGGTGATATGTCAGGTTATTAACATTTATGCATTTGGCAGACGCTTTTATCCAAAGCGACTTACAGTGCACTTATTACAGAGACAATCCCCCCGGAGCAACCTGGAATTAAGTGCCTTGCTCAAGGGCCCAACAGTGGGGCAGTGGTGGCTCAGTGGTTGAGGCTCAGGGTTACTGACCAGAAAGTTGGGGGTTCAAGCCCCAGCACCACCAAGATGCCACTGTTGGGCCCTTGAGCAAGGCACTTAACTTAATAAGTGCACTGCTGTGGTTACCCCAGGTTATTTGTCCTTGGGTTAAATGAGTCATTTCCTGTTTGTAATATCTTACGTCTGATGTAGCATTGAGGTGAACATTTCTGCATTAATACCATATTTTCTTGTATTCTTTCAGTACAGACAGTGCAATTATGTCCATTACCACTCAAATAAAATAAACTTTTACCCTTTGAACTCTAATGAATGTATAATAATTTTGAAAATGGGAGGCTGAGTAAGAGGAACAACGACATTGGGGAGAAGACTGAATTTTTTCAGGTGCACATACATTTGTTGTATAGCCACAGCATTTGACGTACAGTAGTGCAGAACATATGGTATCAATATTAATGAAAAGTTTTAATGCTCTGTGGACTTGGCCCTTGGTAGAGAAGACTCTGCAGAGCGGGAGCAGCCACCCTAACCCATGAGCTCCCCCTGGACGTTTTTGTTGATTACGTGGGTGACACATCCATCTGCTGAAATCAGAATGATGGGGGATGGGACTTCTTGGAAAAATGTGTAATATTCATAATCTGTGCACGAATAAGAAAAGTCTGTCCAATATGACCTCTTGTATTTGACCTTTTCAAAGAATTGAAAGCAGCCACTGTTCCAGGAGTGGAGCTAGGGGGTGGCCAGGGATGGCCATCCTTGGACCGAAGCCCGGCCACCTCACTTGCAATTGCCGTTAGGTAATTTTTTTGTCTTGGGCACAATTTAGTCTTTCTACACCAACAATTACCATCCAACACCCCCATCCAACAGTGTGATGTGCCACCACACTGTTCACTTGGGAAGAAGAACATAGCATGTCTATGATTAATTTAAAAAAAAAGTATCCCCTTTTCTCCCAATTTGTTATTATACTTCTTATTAGGTCCTCGTGGTGCCGTGGTTACTCACCTCAATCTGGGTGATGGAGGACAAGTCTCAGTTGCCTCCACTTCTGAGACCGCCAAACCACACATCTTATCACATGGCTCACTATGCATGACATCACTGAGACTCCCAGCATGTGGAGTCTCATGCTACTCTCTGTGATCCATGCACAACTTACCATGTGCCCCTTTGAGAGCAACCCTAGCAACCAGGCAAATTTGGTTGCTTAGGTGACCTGGCTGGAGTCACTCAGCATGCCCTGGATTCGAACTCATGACTCCAGGGGTGGTAGTCAGCATCAATACTCATCAATACTACCCAGGCCCATGATTAATTTTTATTAACTGATCACCAATGGCTACTTTTGAGGCCAAAGATTTGTGACTTTTGTCATAACAGTTAACTTCAGACTTGGCAAAAAAAAGAAAAAAATGAAATGCACAATATATTCACTCTTAAAATATATTTTAATCTCCAAGTCTTGCTGTCATTTACTACACATACACTTGTTGTATGTGGGGGTGAATACACAAAGCCTATACTTGACCATCTCTGTATCTCTGCACCCATGGCAACAGAGCTTCAGTATCTTAGTAACAAAATTTGCACATTGCGAAATGATGCTTCTCAAACACACCAATTTAAACCCACTGGAAAAATTTATACGATTTGACTAAACCAAATGAAGTAAAATAATATGGTTTTCAGTTAAATTAAATTGCAAACCTATGTATGCATAACTCCATGTTGTATTTCATTCAAGTTAACTCTCATAAAGAATGGGTGTTGCACCTTCTTTTCTTCCAGATACTACATTAGAACCTAAAGCAAAGTGAAATGGTCACCCTTTGGTCAAAAAGTTACACTCTTCCAATAAATGTGTAATCAGCCTTTTTATCCACTACCTTGTAACTCACAAGGGTTGAAAACTAACCTTGTATTAGATATCATGCTTTTATTGAAACATTTGTTTGGTCAAGTTACCTGATCCATTTCGGTATGTGAAAATGACATGTCATCTTCTTTTAGAAAATGTTAGAGCTTATTGCGTGAGCTGGAAAGGAGATCAATTTTAAAGGAAAGCGAAAAGGAAACTGTTGTGGAAAAGGCAATACCTACAACAAATTTCAGGACTTTCGCACAAAAACCATGTTTTAAATATTTAGACACACAGTAACACTGTCTAATTGACAATCAGTCACTTGAGAGAAGCGTTATCATTTGTTTCAGTCATTACTGGGTATCAGAGAGTAATATGTTGAATATATCCAATGGCCTGATTGTGACGCGAGTTTGGAGGGGGCGGACAGGAATATTACTAAGTGTAATAGTACCCCATCTAAACCCATAAAAATAGCTGTACTTGTACTGTAAATAGCTGTAAAAAAAACAAACAACAAAAAAAAAACATTAACCAGTGAGCGTGTGAAAATAACTTTGTATTCTTAGAGTTAAAATGCAGCTATTTATGGACAGGCATATGAATATTTGTTTGTTTGAATAATTCTAATCACTGGTAACATAACACAATAATTCAGTAACATTTTTGAAAGTGATGAAAGTTACAACAATACAGATTACAGCACCAGGTTTACAAGATTTCCAGAACATGCTTTCATCAAATAGACACATGTAATCAAAGACAATTAAAGTAAAAAATGTTAAATATTACAGCACTCTTTTATACTATCATCTAATAACATTGGCAGTGTCCTTAAAAGGACATTTCCGGCTTCAGTAAAGTTAAGCTCAGCCAAAAGCATTTGTGGCATAATGTTGATTACCACAAAAATGTATTTAGACTTTTCTTTAAAAAAGATGTTTCTGTGAGGCACTTACAATGGAAGTGAATGGGGCCAATTCGTAATAGTTAATATACACATGGTTTCAAAAATATAGCCACAATATGTAAACAGTATGCATGTTAACATGACTTTAGTATGATACAATCATATTATAGCTTAATATCCTTTTCTGTTTAAAGTTATATCCAATTTTACAACTTTGTTGCCAAAAAATTGGCCCCATCCCATTGTAAGTTCCTCACTGTAACCTCAATATATATATATATATATATATATATTTATTTATTTTTAAAGAAAATAATTTGTGTTAACCAATATAATGCCACAAATGCTGTCGATTGAGCTCAACTTGTGTTGAACCTGGAATATTCCTTTAAGCGTTTCATTCCAGTTTTTGCTACGCCCTGTCACACCTACATCCATCTGCTGTGCTACCCACAAGCCCTCTGTGCCAACACTGACCATCAATGAGCTCATCATTTCCCTGCTGGAGCTGCACTAGGCTGACTTCACACATGTCACTTTACAGTACACCATGCTATGCACAATAATAATTAAAAAAAAAAATGCACATCCTTTCACACACATAGCAGTAACAAATCAGACTGTGACTCAAATAGAACTTCCTACTCTTGTGCCATAGTTCCAATACAAGTGTGAGATGACAAGTCCATTGATTAAAAATTATGTTAATGTACTGCACTTCAAATAACACAAACAATTCTGATACTGACAGTCTCATTAGCATTTAAAGGTACTGATTTTAATATTGTAGTCTATCTATTACTCTCCATCCATTAACATGCTTGGTTGTTCTTTCTTTCCCTTTCCTTTTTGTCTATAGCAGACATGGAGTATAGTTAACTGGTTCAGAATATACTGAATGCATAGGAATTAAAAATCAGATTAAAGAGTTAAAACTTGATTAAGTCGAGGTACAGTACACTGAAAACCTTTTAACCTAAGAATGTGCTTCATGTGGTAACATCTAAATTAACTGGTTTTATTCAAGTCAAATATATTATTAAATGTCACTGAATCAACCTCAATGCATTAGGTTACACCAAAAACACTAATTTTAAGGGTTAGATAAGGTAGAAATAGCTCTTTATGGTAACAATTGCAAGTTACCGCTTTTCACAGCGCAGTTTAAAAGTACAGTAACCTATAAACATATTGTGCAATTTTTTTGGTTTCAAAATACTCATTTGTATCTCGTAACTGCAGCGATAAATCCTTAAAGGAATATTTCGGGTTCGATACAAGTTGAGCTCAATCGACAGGAATTATAGCATAATGTTCATTACCACAAAATATTTATTTTGACTAGTCCCTCCTTTTCTTTAAAAGCACAAATCTGGGTTACAGTGAGGCACTTACAATGGAAGTGAATGGGTCCAGTTTTTTGAGGGTTTAAAAGCAGAAATGTGAAGCTTATAATTTTATAAAAGCACTTACTGTACATTAATTCTTCTGTTAAAACTAATTTGAGAGGTAAAGTTGTTTCAATTGTTGTTTTTAATGGTCGTTTTGGGTTTTTGGGTTAAGGCATTCCGTAGTCATGGCAACGAAGTTGTAAAATGTATTTTAGCACACTAAAATCATGTTAACAAGCATACTGTTTACATCTTGTGGCTATACCTTTAAAAAAGTGAGAATTTTAACATTTACTGATTGGCCTCATTCACTTCCATTAGAAGTGCCTCACTGTAACCCAGATCTTTGATTCTTTTCTTTTTTTTAAAGAAAAGGAAGGACATATTTAAATGTATTTTTGTGGTAATTAATATTATGTGTCAAATGCTGCCGATCGATCTTAACTTGCCTTGAACCCAGAATATTCTTTTAGGAATTTAAAGTTGTCTCATCTCAAGGCACAAAGGTAAATCTCACCATGTGTGCAGCAGTGTTACACTGTCACCATGTGGAGGCACCTGATTAATACATTTATTTACTTACCCCCTAAACACGCAAACAAATTACTAACATCAATGGACATTTTAAATCGGTTTTAAATCAATACTAAGAACAGAGAATGGATCTGAAAGAAAAAAAACAAGCCAGCAAAGAGAGTAAACAAAGGAACGAAGCAGACTGTTAACTTTACATACATGGATTAAAGTGCCCTATGAAAACGATATGAGAGCATACTTAAGAAATATTTGATCTTTGATTTAATTTGTACCTTTTTCACAATCTAATTATGCAAACAGAATAAAAAGACAACAATTTTCAGAAGATTCTTGTGGCATTTAGGATTCATGGAGTGCTGGATTTGTGTTTAATGTAGTTAGTTACATTTTGTTAGAGATTATACAGTATTGCAAAAGTAAACTTAGTTATAAAAGTTCTTTGGGATACATATGTTGAATAATTATACCACAATTCTTCATGAGATTAGACAATCATAAATATGTTTAAAAGAAGAAATAATATCACACATGTAATATCTATACTTATCTTTCTGAACCTTAAATATTTGTAACATGTAGATCAATCTCACCATTGGTGTGTGTGTGTGTGTGTGTATGTGTGTGTGTGTGTGTGTGTGTGCGGTGGGTTTTGGTTTATAACTGGTAATTACAAGGGTATTATGCTATAAATGTGGTTTAAGAGAAAATTTCTAGTGTCGCTTAAAATACATACTAAACCAAGTTTTTTTTTAATGTAAAAATGCAGAAAGTTTTTTGTGAGGGTTAGGGAATAGAATCTATAGTTTGTTCAGTATAAAAATGATTATGTCTATGGAGAGACCTTATAAGGATAGCCGCACCAAAATGTTTGTGTGTGTGTGTGCTTCATGTATGTGTGAGAATGAGTCCGCAGTGACAAAGTAAGAGGAAAGAATAGTCAGATGCTTTAGCACTTCCCAAAATAGGCCCACAATAAAAGGCCAAAATCAGCCACAAACAAAAAAGAGATGATATCACATCATTAGCTTCTGAATTCTGGAACTGTGAAATAGAAAAATGATCCTGTCTTTCAGTGTTTACCCTACATTTAATTCTAACTCCTCAGAAAGCATGAGGCCCAACATATACGCTGAGACGCAGCACCGAGCTGGTCTGGTAATTCATGAGAGGATTAATAGACATCATCTCCAGATCGAGGATGTACTCTTTGGGTCCAGTCACTGCTCGGGCCAGAACCAACATGGCACTGATGTTGTTCATTTGCTGGGAACATGAGATTAATTGCATTTAGAACATGTGTGACAAAACGAATCTTAAACTCAATTGTCAAGCAATTGATGTCAGAGTCCTTTTAAAATGATAGCTCACCCAAAAATTAAAACTCTGTTTTCATTTAATCACCCTTATGTTGTTCCAAACCAATATGACTTTCTTTTTTTCAGTACAATGAATGTGAATGATGACTATAGCAAAAATTCCACCTAACCTGGAAGAAAGTCAAACAGGTTTGGAACAACCTGAGGGTGAGCAAATGATGACAGAATCTTAATTTTTCTGTGAACTATCCCTTTAGGTCTAGTCAGTTAACTCAGAGGACATTTTGGCAATGCTCCCAGGCAGCTGTTTTCTATGTAGGCAATACACATACAAGTACAGGTCCTACTGTAGCTACTTGAATTACTAACCCGTATGTAGAATTCTCCATTGTCGTCTCCAGAGCGAATGCGAAAGGTATTGTAGGATCCTGGGTAAATGCTGGTGGCCTGGATCTGGAAGATGTCGGAGGGAACAGAACGTTCAGAGGTGATGCTCATGTATCGATGCACGATGGAGAAGGGCAGATCGCGACACTCTGGCTTCACCACAGGACACATACAACGACTAGACAGAGAAAGAGGGAGCGAGACAGAAAGAAATGGGGAGACGTGTTAAATACTGCAAAGTGCCAAAATATGATTATGATTGAATTATAAATGTTATTTTATAATTCAATCTATATATAATTCTAGAGAGAGAGAGAGAGAGAGAGAGAGAGAGAGAGAGAGAGAGAATGTGTGTGTGTGTGTGTGTGTGTGAGCGTGTATTTATCACTTTGTGGGGACCAAATATCCCCATAAGGATAGTAAAACCCGAAATGTTTGAACTTGTGGGGACATTTTGTCGGTCCCCATGAGGAAAACAGCTTATAAATCATACTAAATTATGTTTTTTGAAAAGGTAAAAATGCAGAATGTTTTCTGTGAGGGTTAGGTTTAGGGGTAGGGTTAGGTTTAGGGGATAGAATATAAAGTTTGTACAGTATAAAAACCATTATGTCTATGGAAAGTCCCCATAAAACATGGAAACCAAACAAGTGTGTGTGTGTGTGTGTGTGTGTGTGTGTGTGTGTGTGTGTGTGTGTGTGTGTGTGTGTGTGTGTGTGTGGAATATGTCTTTAAATAATCAACATTGCTCACTTCTCCGAGACCTGCATGTAGAGGTCCTGGCAGCGGTTGGAGTCCACACACTGATGTCCCCCATGGATGTTCACACAGACCTGTCCCTCTCCACACTGATGAGTGCCGGTCTCACACTCATTTACATCTACATACAGAATTATAATGAGAAATTGAGGAGAATTATTATGTGAGGGTAGTGTTACTGTTATAAATATGGAGGACAAACCTGCAAAAATAATAAATAAATACATAAATAAATAAATGTAATAATAAGAAAATAAATAAAGGAATAAATGTCTTGATAAAACAAATATAATTTGTTTTTAATGAAAGTTATTCCTGAATTTACTTTTGTAGACTTTTTTCCTTTATTTATTATTTTCTCTTTTTATTTGTATTCTTTCAAACTTTTTTTATTCTTTCATTTTTTTATTATTATTTATTTATGCATTCATTGATTTTTATATTTATTTATTCCCACCTGTATTTATTCCCATATTTAAATATTCCCACCTGTATTTATTTCCATATTTAAATATTCCCACATGTATTTATTTTTAAATTTATTCTTACATTTCTGTCTCTTGTATGATAATTATGTGGGCTGGTCGCATAGACATATCGCGTGTAAACTAAAGCTATTTGGTTAGGCTAAAAACATAAGAGCTTAAGTCAATCCAAGATTTATTGGTTATACTACAATCACAAAATAAATGGGGAGCTGTTTCTTCAACAAAACCACAAAATGAGCAAGTTTCATAAATAATATGATTTAACCTTATGCTTTTTTTTTCTTGGTATATAACTTCATATTTTGATGTCCGCAAATCCATAATATTGTTTTCTGTTGTTATGATTGTTCATTGTAAAAGATACAACCATGCTTCATTTCCCTGATCGTTTATGTATATATAAGTTCTGCAATAAAAAAAAAATCTAGAGAGTTGCGCAACTAGAGTAGAGGTGCTTATTGATTGTTTAGAAGAGCTGTAGGCCGGTATGAATGTCGAAGCACATCCTGGATTGTTAGACTCTCTGCAATACATTTCCCTGCATATTCTAAATCTGTGCGAGTCAGAGGGTGCTAAGTTGGGACGTCCATCTTATTTGCTTTCGATAAGTACTATTGAGCTCTCAACCAATGATAAACTGGAGCTACACAAGGACTGCCTCCCTCATTTCCATTTTGCACACAGAAAAGTAAAAATAAATACATGTATAAATAAATAAATATGGGAATATATAAATATGGAAATAAATATATGTGGGAATAAATAAATATAAAAAATAAAAAAACACAAATAAAAAAATTAAAAACGATGCAAAATAAATGAATAAATAAAAAAAAAGTTACAAATAAAAATAGAAAATAATAAAGGAATAAAGTCATACAATAATACATTCAGGAATAAATTTAATTAAAAACGAATTATATTTGTTTTATCAAGACATTTATTCCTTTATTTTTGTATTATTACATTTATTTATTTATTATTTTTGCAGGTTTGGGCCTCCATATATAAATGCAAAAATACAAGTTTTGTTTGGAATAGATAAAAAATAAAAAAATAAATTGTGATTAAAGCAATAGTTCACCCAAAAGTGAAAATTCTGTGATTATTTACATAAACTGACTTAAAATTCAGTCTGTATTTACCATACAAAGTGGTCATTTGTCTTCAGAAGACTTTAAATATGGAGTTGTATCTTCTTCTTTTACAGTGGTTTAATGATGTTTTTGACCTTTTTAAAACTTTACAGGCCAAAGTCACAATCATTTTTATATGCCAAATATCTGTGTGATTTTATTTCTCTCAAAAGAACGTCAAAGGTTTGTAGCAACATTAGAGTGAGTATATAATGACAGAATTTTCATTTTTGAGTGAACTTTTCCTTTAACCTTCCTCTTACTACTCCAGTTAATTAAAAACAAATATTTTTGATCACTGGTGGTCAAGGACAGGACAGGGGTTTTCAAACTGTGATCTGGGGACCCCAGGTTCTATCTAGGGGGTCCATGGACAAAAAATGTAAATTAAAGTGTAAAAATGTGGTGGAAAAAAGTATGACATTAACAAACTTTCTTAAGACTGGTTGGAAATCATGAGATTAATCATGATTATATTTTTTCTCTAACAGCTTTAATTTTTATGGGTTTTTAGAGATTTCTTAAACCTATTGCTTGCTCACTGGGGGTTGTAAGACCATATTCTCAGTAAAGCTACTTTGGACAACATTTATTGTGAAATAAATAATCATTAACATTAGTTAATGCTTTCAGTAACATGAACAAACAATTAACAATATGCAGTATTTTATGCAGCATTTATTAATCTTTGATAATGATAGTTAATAAAAAACACAATTGTTCATTGTTAATTCATGTTTGTTCATAGTGCATTAACTAATGTTAACGAATGCTACTTTTGATTTTAAAAATATATTAGTATATGCTAAAATTAACTAAGATGAACAAATGCTGTAAAAGTATTGGACATTGTTAGTTAATGTTAACAAATGTTGTTATAACTAATATTAACAAATATTGTTATAACTAATGTATTCTTTTTTGTAAGGTGTTACCCAAACATTAATAGTGAAAATAAGATGGTACAAAAAGTGAAACTATCTTTTGTAGATATTATTTTACAGATAATATTTTTTGGGCTTTACATTGTACAATGACAATATAAAAGTCATTTATTTCATAATATAACATTGCTAACACGTCATCTTTATAATATTACACTATGTTTCTCACACTATAAAATTGGGTATTTAAACATGAAAATATAAAGCTGCTTTTATATGTTAGGAAGGGGAACCCTCGCTAGGATTTTGTCTTGATCTGATCTAGGAGGCAACAGATGAGCATCAATGTAAATTATATGGAATACAGATTATGTTCCAATATAAGGGGTTTTACCTTGGCATTGCCGTGTTCCAAGTAGCTCGTAGCCAACTGGACAAATACAGGAGAATCCTCCAGGCTCATTCACACACTGAAACTGACAAAGGTAACTGGAAAAGCTGCACTCATCAATATCTGGGAGGAGAGAAAGAAAACTGATCACACTCATTCATCACCAAATGCCACTGGTCAAAAGCAGTTAGGCTAATGTCACTTGCAATGCACTGAACACCAACCATTGCACAAGAGGCCATCCAGTCCCAGGTCATAGCCCTGATCACAGCGGCACAGGAATGAACCATATGTATTGTGACACCTATGCTGACAGTGTGCTCCCATCTCACACTCATTTACATCTGAGAAGAACAGAATTGTTAGAGACCTAGGTACATTGAAAGAATAAAAGCCAATCTAAATAGAAACAGCATGAAAGGGATGGTTCACAGAAAAATGAAAATTATGTCATTATTTACTCATCCTCATCTAATTTCCAACCCGTATGACTTTTGTGAAACACAAAAAGAAAGGTTTTGAAGAATTTAATACAAAGAAGATGGATAAGAACTGCTCATTGAGCTTCAACAAAGACAAAAATTGCATCATAAGGGACTTTCAGTTGGGTAATGAGAGGATAGGATGCATTCGCTGGTAGCTCTCACAGGTTTTAAATGTAAAACGACATTTAAAAAAACCCATGTTTTACTAACTAAGAGTCAACTGTTTAAGAACCAGAAGTATTTTTTAGGCTTAGAAACTGTTATTCAAACCAAAAATGGCAACAAATAGAGGAAATGCAAAGACAGGTACAACGGAGGAGCCAGGCCCTGGTGAAGCCTCGAGGAGAAGTTGGGAGAAGGATCGCGATATGAGTGCACAGACCTCAGACAACCAGGAGGTGCTAATTGCAATAGCAACTTTACACACTGAGCTATCCCGAGTAAAATCAGAAATATGCAACAAAATTGATGAGAGGATTGCTGATGTGACAGTCACTTTGAGAGGGGAATTAGCTGCATTAAAAGCAGAAAATGACTCGACTGTCAGTACTTTAAAAGCACAAATGGAGACTCTGAATTAAAAACTGATGGAAATAGCTGGAAAGCAAAGTTAAACGCTTGTCTAACCCTGTCTGAGGATTAACTGGATTTAGAGGGCTGTTCGAAGAGGTAAAACCTGAGAATTACCGGTGTGAGAGAGTGGAAGGAGAGCAGGCAAAAGACAAGAGACTTTGTGGCACAGTTACTTAAAAATGTGCTGGGTCTGGCAGAAACTTTGGTGATAGACCGAGCCCACAGAGCCACCATGACACTACTGTCTCAAAGATATACTTCAGAAGGTCACGGGAAACAGGAATCTGAAATATGGAGACAACCGGATCCAGATATTCCGAGACCTGCCACCGATAGTGGTTAAACGCCGTGCAGCCTTCACCCCACTCAGGAATTTGCTTCGAAGTAACCAGGAGTGAAATTTGTCCTTCTCTATCACGCCAAGCTGAGAGTGACAAATATTGGCATTGAAGCAGTGTTTACCGACCCAGATGAGGCTCAAAGATATGTGGGAACAGCAGTTTGGACCTTGAAAGGAACCTCTTCATGGCACCAGTTGGACTTGATTTCTAATGTAAGATCCAACTAACGGATATTTGCTAAGAGACATGATCGTAACTTAGGATCTTCCTGAATAAAAAGAAGGTACAGTTATGCATATGTATGAATAATGGCATTGAGTCCAGTTGTAATACTTGCTTTGCACTTTACTCTTCTTAAAATAGATGCTTAGAATCTTCCTATGTTATTGGACGAGGTATAATGAAAACCAGTGACATCTGCATTACCTTTTTTTTCTATCTTACAGCACCTACAGAGCTAACATTATAGGAATAAGGGAGTCAGAGATTAAGGCATTGTACTTAGGAGGTTGTATATATGTTATTGTTGTTCGAATATTTGTGTTCATGGGGACATTCCCCTCACAAATTCAGCTAGCTCAGGTTAAAATGTGGTTGTTATATGATTTCTTGATAGTGTTTAGTTGGGTGGGGTGGGTTGATGTTCTACACAGGACTGCAAAGACTCAGTAGAGAATGGAAGGAAGCCAAAAGTAACAAAAATATTTTGGGGTGAAGGCTAAAGGTGCGGCCATACTGATTCGGAAGGGAGTTCCTTTGAGACATTAATCTACAACAGTGGATAAGGATGGGAGGTATGTTATTGTAATGGAGTAATTGCACTCCACTCCAATGATGTTGGTGAATATATATGGGTCAAATTATGACGATCCTGTGTTTTTCAGGAGGGTTTTAGAGTCAATACTAGATATATAAAATACTAATTTAATCATTGGGGGTGATTTTAATATGGTGTAAGACCAGTATTTAGATATGTCCTCTTCCCATAAGGTAACATATACTAATGCAAGTAGTCTAAAAAAAAACATGGATGGAATTTGTGTGATGTGTGGAGGATTCTAAATCCAACAGAGGATCCTTTTATTCTAGGGTACATAATGGCTACTCTAAAGGATTGATTATTTACTGGTGGATGGGAAAATATAACCTCTTATCCATAATACAAAATACCAAAACATTATCATCTCCGATCATTGTCCCATCTTGTCTTCAATGAAAGTATGTGAATCAATGGAAGTACAAAGAAATTTGAGATTTGACCATCAACTTCTTAATAAACCAAAGTTGATTTAAAAGTAACCTGAAATCGCAAATTATATTATTTTCTAAACAAATGATAATGAAGATACTTCTCATGCACTATTTTGTGAAACCTTTAAGCTTACGTGAGGGGTTGCATAATTTCCTTCCAGTCATCCCAGAAAAGATGGGATAAAGTATGAACAACTAGAGTTAGAAAAGCGAATAATCAAATAGTCAACAACCCTCTATAGAAAAATACAACAAAATTACTTCACTTAAGTATAAGCTTAATCAAATACTATCTATGAAAATCTGCAGAGCGTTTACGTTTACGAAGCAGAAATTCGGAGATAACCAACACAAATTATGGGCTAGACAGCTATGCAAAATAAGTAAGCGACCGAACCATCCACAAAATAATATCGCAAACAGGTGTTCCTCATACATCACATTAAGACATAAATGATAGATTCAGAAAATTTTATGAGGGGTTATACACATATCGGTGAAATGGGCATCCGAAAGACTTGCAAGAATTTCTAGACTCATGTAATCTACCGACACTGAGTCAGCAGGAAAGTAGTGCCCTAAATACTGAAATTTCCAGCGAAGAAATAATAACTTCAATTGACTCGTTGAAAAATTGGAAAAGTCTGGGTCCAGATAGATTAGGAAATGAGTTATACAAACAAATGTAGTGGTCTATTAGCCCCCTATCTACTTAGAATGTAAACAAGCAAAACAAGAAGGTACATTCCAACAAATATTGAATGAAGCCATTATAATCTGAATTCCAAAGAAGGGGAAAGATCTAGAGGAAGTAGGTTTGTGGCAGGGTGGAGGGCGGGGCCGGGTCATGATTATACACACCCGGTCCCTTATCAGGCTAATTTAGCCTCCGAGAGGGATAAAGGCTGATGGCAGACGGTGGTGCGACGAGAGAGAGATAGTTTACGGACATGTCCGCCATGTGTGTGTTTGTCTTTTGGTTTAAGTTATTCATTAAAATATTATTTATATTGCCAAGCATGCTATAACTTTAACCCCATAATACATAGCACGATAAGGATTTGGAAACAGATTTCAAAACATTTCAAACTCAGAAAGATAGACCCAGTTCAGATAGACCCAGTTCCTATTTTAATAATTCTGGGGGTATCAGAGGTTGTAAGGGAACTAAACGTGGCACAACAGCGCCTTCTGACGTGTGGCCTCATCACAGCGAAAAAACACATTTTATTATTTTGGAAAAATAAAGAAGCCCCAACACTGAAACTATGGCTTACAGAAATGATACACATACTCCACCTCGAGAGAATCCGATTTATTATTAAAGACAAGCTAAAAGATTTTGAGAAAATTTGGCAACATTTAGTCTCTCATCTCGCAGAACGAACTGATTCTTGAATGCAGCTCAGGTTGGTGATGGGAGGGGTGGGTTGCGGGCGGGATGTATACGTATATGTATATATATTTTTCCCCTTTTTTCTTCCTTTGTTGTTGTGATGTTTGTTATGTGAAAAAGAAGCATACCAATGTCATGCCTTGTCATCTTTGAAAATATTGCTTCAAAACATGTAGCTATATTATTCTGAAGTCAGAAGATTTTTTTTTTGTGTGAATTGAAATCACTAAAGATTTTTTTATCGCTAGTAAATCTCATGTGAATTGTGTACATTCAAATATAGCACATAAAATTGCTTTGCTCAGGTTTGAAGTCTATGATATCAAATTGCATTGGTTCTTGCACATCCCATTACATATCTTAACTGTTGTTAAAACTGCAATATTCTTCACATAAAGCTATCATTTGGTTTCAGAAGACTCGAAATATAGCGGACAAGTCATATGGACTACTTTTGTTATGTGATTAAGATGGAGCTCAGCAGCCCCCATCTTGATTCACCTTCATTGTATGTAAAGAACATTAAGAACATTTATCAAAACAACAACTTGTGTTTCCCATTGTAAGGAAAAAAAAACTGAATGGTGATAGAAAGATGACAGCTTTAATTTTGGGGTGAACAATTTCTTTTAAGTAGTAATTTTTTAACCGTTCGATTGTAAACTGTTAAACTAATGACTAATGTTAGTGTGTTTATACAGATATTTTGGTTGTTGCTGGTTTAAGCCCTTACCAACACAGGATCGGTTGTTTCCTGCCAGCTGGAACCCAGGCTCACACTCACAAGAGAAAGATCCGGGCACATTTACACAGCGATGCTGACAGTACCTGTACCTGCACTCGTCAATATCTAACAGATGAGAGAGAGGACACTTAGACAGTATCCTAATACAGAGCAAGCCTGACACAGCCTAGACTATTTTGTTACATTATTCTCTGGGAAGCTGGTCATTAAAGATACATCCAGCCATTTAGGACAAAGCAGAGCATTTCTTCTCTCTTCTTACCTACACACTCTATACCAATCTTGTTGTAGCCGTCAGGGCACTGACATGTGTAGGTGCCCACTGTGTTGATGCACTGCTGGCTGGGCTGGCAGTCATGCTGGTCCAGTTCACACTCATCAATGTCTGACCAATACAAATTACTTTCAGTTCAGAAGACCTTCAAGGCACATCTTACAACGATGCATATTTTTACATTGAAATAGTTTTACATTGAAACATCTGCATAGTGTCTAGGATCAAAAAAACTCACCCACACAGGAATCTCCTTGAGCTCTGTAACCAACAGGGCATGGGTTAAAGGCCTCGTTAGTCTCTACCTGAGGCAGATTGGGCTCTGATTGGCTAGAGGGCTCAGGGGCAGTGATAATGGAAGCAGAGCGAGGAAGGCACAGGTAACCACCATAGTGGTTAAAGCATTTCATCTCTCCCTGACATGCCCCCTGTATAGTCTCACATTCGTTTATGTCTGAACAGAGGAGAGATGAGAATTCACAATGAGAATCTACTTATTGAATATTTGATCATTCAGTTAAAGGGATAGTTCACCCAAAAATGAAATTTCTCTCATCATTTACTCACCCTCATGATATCCCAGAGGTGTATGATTTTCTTTCTTCTGCTGAACACAAACGAAGATATTTAGAAGAATATCTCAGCTCTGAACATCCATTTAACGCAAGCCTTCTTATTGAGAAGCACCGCTTGACAGCAGTCTTTGTCGATTGTGATTTCAAGCTCGATTGCACTTCCTATAGCGTCATCTTGCACTATACGCATGCGTCAAGCACCAGGAAGTGTAATCGAGCTTGAAATCATGATCGTGCCTAGAGACTGCAATGGCAAGATGTACAATGAAAAAGAAGTTATATTTTGGTCTGTTCTCATCCAAAACTGATTTGATCGCTGCAGAAGACATTGATTAAACCACTGGAGTTGTGTGTATTACTTCTATGCTGACTTTATTTGATATTTGGAACTTTAGAGTACTGGCCATCATTCACTTGCATTGTGAGGACCAACAAATCTGAGATATTTTTCTAAAAATCTTCATTTGTGTTCTACAGAAGAAAAATTTAATTTACATCTGGAATGAGTGAGAGTTAAACATGAGAACATTTTCATTTTTTGGTGAACTGTTCCTTTAATTGATTTGTAACACTTAGGTTACACGTTTTTATTTATTTATTTATTTTTATGTGAAAAGGTATTTCACTTAACCAGTGGCTCTCAACTAGGGGGCAGGGGCCCACAAAGGGAAGGGGCCCAGGATGACTTAAATTATTTAAAGGGATTGTTCACCCAGAATTTTTTTTAAACACATGTTGTTCCAAACCCATATGACTCTCATGACCCATGTCTCTCTTCTGTGGAACATAAAACTAAACATTTAGCAGAATGTTAGTCTCAGTCACCATTCACTTTAAATGGATAGTTCACCCAAAAATGAAAATGCTCTCATTATTTACTCACCCTCATGATATCCCAGGTGTGCATGACTGTCTTTCTTCACCAGACCACATTTGAAGAATATTAGAAAAACATCTTAGCTCAGTAGGTCCTTAAAATAAAAGTGGATGGTGATCCAATTTTTGAAGTTCCAAAAATCACATAAACATCATCCATACGACTCCGGCTGTTAATGTCTTCTTAAGTGACATGATCGTTTTGGTGTGAAAAAGATCAATATTTAAGTACTTTTACAAACTCTAAATCATGCTTCTGGTGAGCAACAGTATGCATGTGTGACGTAATTGCATTGCCATTTGAATCACGGGAGAACTGAAGCACATGCGTCACAGCTGGAAGAGCAGCATTGTTTACAAGTGAGGAGAAACACCCTCTTGTGAAGCTGACCTGAAGCGGTGATTTTGAGATAAAAATTACTTAAATATTGATCTTTTCAGACCAAAAGTGATCATACTGCATTAGAAGACATTAATTTAACTGGTGGGGTCATACAGATGACATTTATGCTGACTGTATGTGATTTTTGGAGCTTTAAAATTCGGATCACCCTCCACTTGCATTTTAGGACCAACTAAGCGAAGATATTTTTCTAATTTTCTTCAAATGTGTTCTTGTGAAGAAAGAAGTCATACACACCTGGGATTTCATGAGGGTGAGTAACTGAGAGAATTTAAATTTTGGGTGAACTATCCGTTTATTTCCATCTTTTTCCATACAATGAAAGTGAATAGTGACTGAGGCTGATGCTGTCAACATTTCCTTTTGTATTTCACAGGTAAAAGAAAGCCATACAAGTTTAAAACAACATAAGAGTTAGTAAATTATGACAGCATTTGATTTTTTGGGGTGAACCATCACTTTTACATAAGGTAAATTTAAATAATTTTAAACTAAAACTTCCTAAAATGCTACAACCAGCTAAAAAAAATCAATCATGATGGCCTACAACATAATTCATATTTACAACATTTGTTGAGTTCTTACAACTTTTTTTTTTTTTTTGGCTCTGTCCTACTCATATTGTTTTGGACAATCCATATTTTAGATCAGACCAGTTGAGTCACACCTTTCACAGTTAATTCATTTCAGTTATTTCTCTCTCTCTCTCTCTCTCTCTCTCTCTCTCTCTGGTAATGTGTTGTCTTGCTAGGGCAGCCAGGACTGTCACTGGTGCCTCTCAAAAAAAAAAAAAGGCGTTATATTTAGGCTTTGCACCAACGCATTTTAAGGTGTGAATTACTAAGAAACACAGATTTAGAATTAACAGAGAGACAGCCAGGCACAGGGACAAAACAGAGGGATTGTGCATGTGACATTTCACCATCACAAGATAATTAGAGGAGAAATGTATCACTTTCTGATCATCTCTCTCTCTCTCTTCCTCTGGCGCATGACCTTCCACCCACCTCGACAAAGTTGAGTCTGCGCATCCCACTCATAGCCATCTGTACACTCCTGGCAAAGATCACACAGTTTATTATGTGAGTGTTAGCTTTAATCATTAGCAGTCACACTGAAACACTTTCAATGACAGGAACATGACTTCTAATGCCAAACACTGAGAGTGTACAATACCACACGATGAATGAATAGTTATGCAAGAAGAGGAGAAAAACAGGTAAACAATGAATAGTATTTACATGTTCAAGTAAGACAGAGGACAGAAGATTACAGGAAGAGGAAGAACAGTACATGGAGAAATTGTCACAGTTACTTACTGTGTAAGTGTCACGTTCAGCAGGGGACTGACAGATTGAAGCAGGAAGAAGGACCAGACCCACACAAAGCAGCACATGTGTGGCCCTCATAGTTACAGGGTAAAGGACAACCCACATAAGCACACACACAGCTGGATGGATGAACAAATGTACAGACGTCGTTAAGCAACACACTCTCGGGTCTCTCAAAAGGACACCCAAGAAGAATGGGAGCAGACGTGCAAGGAGGTCTGCTTAGTTCCTGTTGCCTGCTCTAAGAAATATGGAGGGGCAAACAAACAGGTGGGGGTGAGGCTTGTAAAGAAAATATAAAAGCAACAAAAGGTCATTATAATTAAAAGTGTTACAAGGGATGGTACACACACACACACAAACACACACACACACTGAGAAATTAAGAATACAGCCCTGTTGAAAAGACTAGAATACTTTGTGTTTTGATGCCGATCCCCACCAGGCTTCTTAAAGGAATCGATACAGGTTCCAGGTTCAATACAAGTTAACCTCACTCAACAGCATTTGCAGCATAATGTTGATAACCACAAAAAAATATATATATAGCATTTGAGTAAGGCACTTACAATGGTAATGTCCATAAATGCAAAACACACATAGTTTCAAACATGTAGCCACAGGACATACAAATTCTACATATTAATATGATTTTAGTGTAATAAAAATTGCTTACTAATTTCATGTAATTTAAATCTAGTTCTATATTGGGCGTGGCCCTTTTAAGAACCAGATTTTTGCGACACCTGCTTTTCGGCACTCACTCGTGTTAGAGATGTGAGAACATGCAGGAGTGCTCCCGGTTTTGTTCTTTGTATGATAATTCTTTGGGATGCATATGGATTGCAGGTGTGGAGTTTGACCAAGTTTTGTGCACATGCAAGGACTGTGTATGTACATTTTTAATTAATCATATCTTATTTAATGATTTACAACCCAGAGTGTTTTAGTGAATAAGTCTAATACATGTTATATGTGAAAATATGAGTGATATTGTTGAAACTGTTATACATGTGTAAGCCTGGTTAAAAATAACATGCTTTGAGTGATTTAAGCATGTGTTAAATGCATACAATGGTGTGAATGATATAAGCATGTATTAAGGTGATGTATGCTGAAGCTTTTTCATTTTGGGTGACATATCCCTTTAACTAGCTCAACCAGCATGGCTAACTTGGTCCACCAGCTAGATCAGCACTAAACCAGCACTTACGAGCATGTCCTGTAAATGCATTATGCATATTCCTCTAAATTGGTTCTTAAACAGGATTAAAACTAAATATTTACCCCAATATCTTTAATTCTTCAACAAATGCTTTGCCATGGCATGTGAAGTGATAAAGTCTTATATACTGTAGTGTAAAATTGAAGGTGATATTGTTCTTCTAGGTGACAGAGTAGTCCTTGGGCAATAGATCAAGTCTAGCAACAATGGACAAAAACATGTTGGTGCATATAATCAGATATTGCATGAACATAAACATTTAAATCACTGATTTCTTGGGAATTGCTCTACTGTTTGTTCTGGAATGGGATATTTGGCCTGCCCTACAGAGGCAGAAACATGCCCAGTGTCTGAACTCTGCAGGATATGACAACATAGGCAATTCCGCTCCTTCCAAGCAAATATAAAAACTAAAGATTTCTGTCACATCAAAGCAGTATCAGCTTTTTGTTCTTCCTTGGCCAATTCTCTTGTTACTCCTTGTTTTGTTCTTAAGTATTTAATTCTGTAGTAGTAGTTACAAATGCAACGAGGCATAAAAATGTAATGGAATGATAAATCTGTAACATTTCCTCATTCATCTATCATGCATGCCTTTTCATGCTGGAAACTACACATACATTCCTCAGTCCATGAATTGTCCAGTGATATAATTTGGATTACTAAAAGGTTTTTATCAAAGTTAATTTAACTTGTGTGCTTAATATATACAAAACTGAAGCATGGTTTAAAACTCACCTCTTGAAGCCACTTTCTGAAGTCCAGTTGCAAGAGCAGATAAAGTTGTTCTCAAATCTTTTCTTCCATGATGTGCTGTCACTCTTGTGTCTGTGCCAAATGATGCCTCTCTCCAAGAATAAACGGAATGTTTTTACAGTTCTGCAACTCACAGTGGCAGAGCTGATGCAGTGATAGCAGTTTAGAAGAGTATTATGAACGTGAGGAAAGGTGCAACGCTGGTGTACATGCTATAGAAAGGAGCTTCAGACTAAGACGGCCCACTTCTTCTCCTCCACCCACTCCTGTAAGCCCCTGCGTCTCTACCACTCTTCGTCCTCCTGCTTCTTTGCCTTGTTTTTCCTCCAGCCCCAAGGATTCAAAATCCTGGTTTCCAGGCCAAATCCAAAATTCATCACTCATGCAAAAAGAAACAAAAGCAGCATGCATATACAGTGCACTCTCCCTACACCTGGGTTTTATTAGCTAAATCCTCTACCTCAAGTGTATTCTCAGGCCTTGGGCATTCTCTGAGACTTTTCGTGTTTTCTTACCTTAGTTACGTCCCATTTTATCACAGTTTGCTTTTGCTGAAGCTTGCTTGTGTTAGACACTGCTGGATATTTATTGCCTGAAATGGGAGATGCAGAAAAGGCATGCAGGCACAAATTAATGGGGTCAAACTACTATAACACTTTACCCAGTGCTAGAAACGTCATACGTCTTCAAATTAATATGTTTTGAGTGCCATTAAGTTGGCTTTGGTGCCAATGGCTTTGATGGAAACAATAGAGGTAGACTACTTTCAGAAACAGCAGGGGTACTGGAGTGCTAGTGAGAGTTCCCATGAGGAGACTGCAGGACTTTTCTGCTGCAATTTAGAGGAATTTTCCATGACCATTTGTTGGAACTGTGGGGGTGACAGCTGTCACAGGTCTGAGCTTTTATAAGGTAGTAAATCCACACTCATCCAAATCCAAACTGTAGCCCCCTACTGCTGACCCACCCCCAAAGACACACATCCACTCAGACTCACACAAATGCAGTCAGGTAGCAGTTTTTACGGTGTGAAAACACTGATCACATGCACATTTTGTGAAGGGATAATTACCTGATTAGTAAAAAAGACTATATAAATAACAGCATAAAAAAAGAGCAAATAAGGCAGATTTGTGGCCAAGCTTTTTATTTATTTATTTTCTTTTAAGTTGAATCAAAATCTATAGCACGAGAATACCTCTATATGAAAAGACATGTTAAAAAGAGAGAGTAGGAGAATGTACGAAGAGCTGAGATGGTAAACCGATTAACAAATGAAAGAGGGAGATGGAAGAGACAGGACTTTTTAATCATTAAAAGGGTTGAGATAGGTCTGGCTAACTTGAAACCAGTGCAGGATTAATTGTATTCTAATCAGAGGATTGATAGAGATTTGGTTCTTCCCAGTCGTTGTATTAAAGTGGTTATAATTTTAAGCATTTTAGGGGCTGTTCACACCATATGCATTTTTGTGTCCATCCGCACTTTTTTTACAAATGTATTCCTATAACTAGCTCTAAATGAACTTCATTAAATGTTGCTCAGTGTCTTGTGCAGGAGTCTATTGAAAAAAAAAAAGGCCGGTATTGAGAGCTGGAATTTTCCGTATCTGGCTGGTAAAAAAGTTGGCAATCCTAATATCATGGACTGTGACGTTTGGCAGAAGGAGGCAGACGAGGAGTGAGGATCTATAAGCGGGTTTATTGAACAATAGTGGAAATAAACAGACAAGAACAAATGAAACAACCACGATGGGAAAACTGAAACTAAAACATGAAAACAACGAAGGAACACGGACTGGGTAAACAAGGCAGGATGAACATGGCAAGACAGGAAACAAGAGTAAACATCGGAACCTTCAGAGACATCAAAACAGTCAGAACAACGAACGACAAGGGAATGGAGGAACAGCAGGGTTTAAGTACACAGACACATGATGATACAAACGACAATCAGGTGCGAACAATGACAGAATGATGAGGACAGGGAAACATGGTGACGGTGACACAGAAAACACGGGGCAGACAACCAGGGATCGTAACATAACCCCCCCTCAAAGGATCAGATTCCAGACGATCCTAAACAAAACAAAACATACACAAAAAAACAAAACAAAATCGTCCAAGGAATGAGGGGGGGACTGGCAGACCAAGGGGGCACAGAGGGCAGACGGGCAGTCCAAGGGGGCACAAGAGGCAGACAGACAGTCCAAGGGGGCACAGAGGGTAGGTAGGCAGTCCACGGGAGCACAAGGGGCAGACAGGCAGTCCAAGGGGGCACAGAGGGTAGGTAGGCAGTCCATGGGGAGCACAAGACGAGGACTGGGTCAGGTGGCCTGGGAGCTGGCCACAGGGCAAGGACAGGTTCAGGAGGCCTGAGAGCTGGCCACAGGTCAAGGACAGGTTCAGGAGGCCTGGCAGGCGGCCACAGGACAAGGACAGGTTCAGGAGGCCTTGGAGCAGGCCACAGGACAAGGACAGGTTCAGGAGGCCTTGGAGCAGGCCACAGGGCAAGGACAGGTTCAGGAGGCCTGGGAGCTGGCCACAGGGCAAGGACAGGTTCAGCAGGCGGCCACAGGGCAAGGACAGGTTCGGGAGGTTGAACCGTGGGAGGCGGAGCAGTAGGAGGCTCTGGAGGCTGAGCCGAGGGAGGTGGTGCCGTAGGAGGCTCTAGAGGCGGAGGCCTGGCGTGGACTCAGGCTCACTGACCGTGGCTGGCGTGGGCTCAGGCTCGCTGACCGTGGCTGGCGTGGGCTCAGGCTCGCTGACCGTGGCTGGCGTGGGCTCAGGCTCGCAGACCGTGGCAGGCGTTGGCTCTGGCTCGCAGACCGTGGCAGGCGTTGGCTCTGTATAATAAATAATGGATCTAACAATGACAGAATACTGAGGACAGGGAAACATGGTGACGGTGACACGGAAAACACGGGGCAGACAACCACGGATCGTAACATGGACAATCTTTTATTATAAAATGAAAGTGAATGAGGATTTGTGCTAACAAGCCTAAAAATAACAATAAAAGCAGGGACTAAAAATGGTTAAAGGAATGAAAACGGAAACCGTAAAAGAACATAATTGAAAACAGGAACGAAATCACTTTAAGGAATTCGTAATTTTCGTAAATTCGTCATTTTTAATGAAACTAAAGACCAAAGGGTTTATCACAGTAAATTTTCAGAATTACACCACTTCCTGTTGCCTGAAAAAATTAGGCTTCTCTCTTTTTAGTACCTTTTACTCCCTCTCTTGCCACTCACCAATGGCGATCTGTTTGGTGGCCTACCACAGAATTTACTATTATTAATGTTGTAGTGCATATTTGTCAATGTTTAATGCTGTAGTGCGTATTTGTTTTTGAAGTACAAATAAACTGGTTAATGGCAAGCTAATTTTGTTGTGCACTGCAAACTAGTTAGTGCACACTTGTTTTTTTAGGCTATCTTTGTTTTTGAAAAGCATATTAACTGGTTTATTTAAGACTAGTTTTTGAAGCATGTCCTTGATTTTGAAGTGCATATGAGTTGTTGTAGGCTTTACTGTATATACTGTATACTAGAAAATATTGGACGCAGTGGTACATTTAAAAGAAATTGAAGTACACACTTGGTGTTGTGCATACTACTTTAAAGGTCATGCATTTATATTGAATTTGTTTTTAATTACTTAAAATTTGGTTAGTTCCTCACAGAAAGCTATCACATAGCACACAAGTCATATTAACTACTTTTCCAGGTGTTTTTTGTTAGTTTTTATAAGCTTGACAGCACGTGGTCTTTTATTTTATGGAAAAGAGCATAGTCAACATTCTGCTAAACTATACTTTTGTGTTCAATAACATGATAGCGAGAAAATTTTGACAGAGTTTTCCCACATGGAAGAAGCTTACCATCTGCCCCCACAGTCCAGTGGCTGATGAGCAGACCAATGCAAAAAGCAACGTCCTGGAAAGACAAGTACTGTCCCATTCCCTGTTTCAAAATGATTGTTAGCAAAGAACACATTGGTGGCATAGTCAGTGAGAGGACAGTGTAGTGGAGAGAAGTGTAAAAACATAACAAAAGAGAAGAGCGTATGAGGAAATAAGTGAATGGAGGAGAGTGACCAAGCAAAACAGTAAGACGAACAAAACAAGAAACATCAGGATTTATTTTTAAGATGTGTATTTGGTAGTAATAAGTAACAAAAACCCTATATGTTGTGCTTGTTTGTCAGTACAAAGCATTTAATTCATATTAACATATTAAGCGAATATAAACAATCTTAATAACAAGAACAGAAAACAAATAGTCATATTTAATAAGTCAGAATCTGCACTACATATTATAAGGGAACAGTAGGAAAACATGAGAGAATCTCACCTTGCCAGAACATCAGACAGGAGAAAGATTGGTGTCGCTGTCCTTTTCTGCATATAGTGGCACCCTTCAGCATATCATGGCACTTTTTTGCTGCCCCTTCAGCCAGTAGCGGCCCGTTCGGCATAACGAGTTGACCCGTTTCACGGCCAGCCCTGGGAAAAGTCCCCGTTCTCCCGATGGCCAGTCCGCCCCTGACACTGATGACATCCTAACAGTTGCAATTTGTGTTTTCCCTCTGTCAATATAATGAATTAATAATAATAATAATAAAAAAGGCAGGGAGCCTCTATGTGCACAAAAAGAAAAACAAATCAATATACACCACATTAAACATAAGCAAAACACATGCAAATGTTAGTAGGACCACAGACCTCGGTGAGGAGGGATCTGAAAAAGAAGCTGATTGGCTATTGCCAATTTTTTTCTATTTCATATTCAACACAGTTTAAGTACAAGTTTTCACAGTTTCCAGACTTTTGCTTTCTAGTTATGAACAAATTATAAAATATGCCAGAATGTCCAATACACAGTCAAGGTATGAACATTCCCTTTCGCCTGTTGTCCTACATAACCCTTTTAAAACCAACCTGTTTTTTTAATATCATTATG
The DNA here is from genome assembly GCF_025860055.1 of Xyrauchen texanus. NCBI lineage: Eukaryota > Metazoa > Chordata > Actinopteri > Cypriniformes > Catostomidae > Xyrauchen > Xyrauchen texanus. The sequence goes on along the minus strand of NC_068306.1, from coordinate 24,064,148 downwards.
ATGCCGCCCCTTTTTATTCTCTGTCACAGAGCTGTGTCTTTATTACAGCCACCCTAAGTAATCTTTTCACTTTGGACTTAGTGGATATCTCAGAGCCGGTTTAGTCAGTTTTAGATGGTGCATCTCCTCATATCACTCCACTCCTACCCGACATCAATAAAAATAACTCTACACTATTCCAAATTGCTGTACACTACACAGCCAAATGAATGTCTGTCATTGCTGCATTTGTTTTGGCTGACCCGGACTTACACCACACTTTAGCCAAATGCTGTTTCACACAAAGGCTTTACAATTCCACTGCCAAAACCAAACCTGATTAGGGCCAAACTTTCTTTCTATCTGGGCAATTTGAAGGGGGTTTGTAGGAGATGCTCACACATTTAGAAATTTCTGAACTGGTCCATGATGTCGCTATGCATATCTACTGCATTGACTTTGCATTCTAAAAAGTCACCTGCTTCTCACATTCTCACAGCACTAGACCATGATCACAAGTGTTTATAAAATGCTCATAAACTACATTAACCACAAAGGGTAATCTATTAACGTGTGTATCCATCCAACCACAGTTGTTGGTACACATCATCATCCATGATGATGGTATTCCCCAAAAAAAACGTTGAAATTCCATATAAATTCTTAAAAAAGGATCAAATAAAATAACAAGAAAAATAAATATGATAAACATAACAATGGTCATTACCGCTTGGATAACTAAATCAAATTAGCCTAAATATTTGGACTTTTGGACATCTCTGAATGGTCTAAAATGAGGGTAACTAGCCAGATGCATTGCATGTATTTTTCTATCTTTTCATATTTAAAAAAACACATCTTCAAGGATTTATGACCACTGTAACTTGCTAAATAAATTATCTAAACCGTATTATTTATGTATTTCAGATCACAGTCAGTGTAGACGCTTGTCAGCTGATATTAAAATATAGCAGAGCTAGACCTTTTAACACTCCAGGTTTTGGAAAGCGGAAGTAAACGTTTGTAGGGTAAACTTCGACAGCTGTGAATGGGAGATCATAGCAAATATTATTTTCACTTACCCATTTGCTCCAATACCAAAAGAAAAACTCCATTCTTAAATTTGAATGACTTACTAGAAGAGGGGGAAAAGAGAGAGCTGTGGATTAAGACAATCAAATGGGAGAAGATGCCAAATTTACTGTCACTTTTTCAGCAGCTGTAATAGAAAACCCCTCGCAGCTCTGGTAATTATTTTTTTTAAACTAATTCCAGGGTAATATAACACAAAGAATAATGTTATACATTTACAATCAATATTTAAAAAATGTATCATATAAAAAAAATTGCGAGATTTACGATGATAAATAAGGCGGAAATGCGTCATCACAGTCTGTAAAAAAAGGTCTATTGGCGTCGGTAGCGCTCTCTAGCAAGCGTCTGCGCACTGAACATGACACGCACGAAATGTATATCATTCTCTCGCACTGTGTTAATAATTGAACTAGTAATAAAAACAAAGAATACCAGAATTATCTGTGAGCACTGACTGTTGATGTGATAATTTGTAATGGCAAAAGAGGATGCTTTCAAATTTCTCGCATTCGGGTGGCTCTGGCTGAACTACATTCATTATGAACATTGCCCTCCATCGACTACAGCGTTCATGCTGCATTATTGTGCGTCTTCTTATGTGTTACTGCCACCTGTTGCTATGGAATAAGCAAAACGCTGTATAGTACTGGTTTTCTCAATAGTTTGGCTAATCTTTTTTAAAGTCTTAATATTCTCTAAACGGTAAGTGCAATGGGTGTCACAAAATGACATCCATGGTGTGAGGAGGTAAAATGTATATAGGAAACGTGCATTAAAATGTAAAGTGCATAATCGTTGTTGTGAATAACAAAATGTGCAGATAAACAATTAAACTCATGTCACAACATGCACAATGTCTTAAATAACTTTTTTTTTTTTTTTTAAATAATTGCTATGTTTGAAATATATCTCAATTGGTTAATAAAGTTTTGCAATCTTCATCATGTCAAATATTTAATAGTCCAGCCCAAAGCAATGCCAACAAGCTTATCTAATATCTGGGTGTATTGATGTTTCTTGAGTGAATGTAAATTGTTGCTTTGAAATAAATTAACATTTTGGCTAAATAAATAAATAATAAAAGGTTTACGACAAAAAAAGAAACATATTTTGCACATAAACGTGGCTGACTGTGGTATATTAGCTAATTTTTTAACATTACAGTTTTTTTAAATTTAGATGAGCATTTCAAAAAACAATGCAGGCAATATGTTTAAGATTTACATAAATTTCATCAACATAATTTCAACTGCATGTCGAATTTCCGTCAAACTAAGTGTTTAAGTGAGTGATCGTTAACAAAAGTACATATTTTGAATTTAAGTATTTAATCAACCTGAAATACTTGAAAATTAAATGAAAATTGTCTCATCATTTACTCACCCTTATTCCACCCCAGATGTGACTTTCTTTCTATTGCTAACACATAAGTCGATTTTTAGAAGAATATCTCAGCTCGGTACAATGCCAGTGAACGGTGACCAGAACTTTGAAGCACATAAAGGTAGCATAAAAGTAATCCATTAGACTCCAGTGGTTTAATCCATTTCTTCAGAAGTGGAAAGATAGTTGTGGGTGAGAAACAGACCAATATTTAAGTCCTTTTTTTTTTTTTTTTTTACAATGAAACTCTGACTATGACCAGTCCTGAACAGAAGGTGACACGCAAGAATGGAATTGCCTAAAATCAAAAGAAGATTGTGAAAGTGGAGATTTACAGTTAAAAAGGACTTCTGTTTTTTTTTTACACCTTTCAAATAACTTTTTAAGACATTGATTTAACCACTGGAGTCATACGGATTGCTTTTATGCGACTGTTGTGTGCTTTTTGTTTTTCAAGAGTTCTGGGCACTATTGACTTGCATTGTATGGACGTACAGAGCTGAGATATTCTTCTAAAAAATGTGTTTGTGTTCTGCAGAAGAAAGAATGTCACACACATCTGAGATGGATTGAGGGTGAGTAAATGATGAGATAATTTTCATATTTGGGTAAACTATACCCTTTTATTTATCATAATATTGATTATTTAAAGATGACTCAATTCAGTATGATGGAAATTTGTCAAACAACTGAAATGCTTAATTCTTAGACTGAAATCTATTACAACTGTTTCTATTCCAAGTTTTACATGCATGAAAATGTATCTGTTTACAAAATATTTCAACAAGAAACTGTGGAAACTGTGGAATCTATTACCAAAAAAAGTAAAATAATAATAATTTTAAAAAATAAATGCAATATAAAGTTCTTCAGTGTAACATGGAAATATATTTTTGCATTTCGCTGACTAATATAGGCATATTTGTTAGAAAAGGCTGGTCTGAACCAGCAGACTCAGCACAAAACATGACCAGCATTCATGTTTATTCTGGGTTAAGATCATTGCATTTGCAAATGGGCTTATGTGCCTCAAAGACTAACTCTAGTTTCTCTCTTTCCCTTTCAAGTGCAGCAATCTCTTCCTCCAGTTGTGTCTTTACTTGTTCCAGATCATCTGACTCCTGAAATGGAAAGCACACGTTTCAAGACATCATATGATGTACTATTAGCTGACACTATTTATACAGCATATATATGATAACAGAAAAACCTTGATGGGGCAGAGGTCTATTCAAACTCACATTCTGTAATGTGTCTAGAAGCTCACGCCGACGATCCCGACATCTAGCAGCTGCAACTCTGTTCCTTTCCCTGCGGATTCTCATCCTTTCTAGCTCCTCAAAGGACATCTATGAAAGGTGAAGAAGTGTATATTCAAAGGCTGGGGGGTCTTTTGCTGAAGTATGTGGTTTCAGCACCACTAGTGTCAATAAAATAAATTACAAACATAATAACTGTTTTCAAACAGATTACAGAAAACTTCCCCCATTTTCTATTGGATGTAAACAGATACTCCTGCTCAAAACTTGGTTGAGTCAGTGTTGCTGTTTTGGCTTGGATAGGTCGCTCAAACAAATAGAGGAATGATTTGATAAAGCCACAGAGACAGTTTTACACTTTTAGGAGAAACAACTCCAAAATGGTTTATTACTGACTCTGTATATTAAGCTGGGAAACAAGAAGACTTTTAAAGCTTTGTATGACATAAATTAGCTTTATGGACCAAGCATAAAGTGAAGATGCTGCCATGTTATGGTTGATAACAAGAAAGCATACTCTTGCAGTAATTCTGCCCTATTCCAAGTATGTTGTTCCTGTTACTCACCCGTTGGCACTATTTCAATGTGATCCATCCTTTTGAGTCTGCGCTTTAATATTCCCGCTAAAATACTATAACACTGACTCATTCAGTGTGAGTCATTTTACTTTTCTTTTTTTTTTTTTTTACCATAAATGAGTCACATAAATCCCTCAAGTCTATTTTCACTAAATTGCACATTGAAATCTCAGAAATTATCAGAAACTCACATGTTTATGAGGGTGTCCTACTGCACTGTCCACCACTGCTCCTTCACTGGACAGGTCAGAACTGGAGCTCTGTGACAAACAGGAAAAGTTAGGCATGCTGGATGGTATCATTGGGGACGGTGTTTCCAAGGTAGTCTCTGATTGGGAAAGTACAGAGGACTGCAGAAGCCATTGAAGATCTGGACTGGTTGCAATTACATCAAGATTTGGGTTGGATGTAGCCTCTGCATTCTGCAAAAATACAAACTTTAAACACAGCTGTAAAACAGCAGATGAAAAATAGTTTACCTCTTGAAAGAATTGACTTATTAACAAAATTCTTCTACTTGATTCAGACATTTTGAAAATACTGTATATGCAACACCAGATTTACACTTTTCAATTTCATAACGAAATTCCATCAAATCGAATTGAGCGATCTTGAATAAAATAAAAACGAAATACCTTTTTTTTTTTTTTTTACTATACACAATTCAATATGATAGAATTTTGTTACGAAATTAAAATGCGTAAATCTTAAAAATAGCCCTAAATTATTATTTCTTTATATTTTGAGGGAAGTTATCATTTCAAAGAAGTTACACACCTGACGTACGTAACGAGCCGTTGCTACATCAGAATCCATCCATGCTGGGGAAATCTCGGAATTCCGCCTCCGATAAAACGGTTCTCTACCTTCATTGTGATTCATTGCCATGTCGACCCCCAGCGTTTCATAATGGGCATCCTGATAAAACCCGGTTGTATCCTGTGAGTTCATAATGTTTAACCCAGTGAAGATCGCTAAAATCCATTTGATTAATTGCAATATAACTAAACAGATCGCACGTGGAAGTTTTTTTTTTTTTTTTACAAAACTATGATAAATCCATTGGAAAGAATGGTAAAAATATAAACGAGACCACAAGAGAAATGACTAAACTATGATAAGCATTAGAGAGAACGATGAAAAATCCCAAAACACGTGCTACAACTTTTCTTAAACTCCCCCGCCCTCTCCCTCTCTCCTCTCTCTCTCTCTCTCTCTCTCTCTCTCTCTCTCTCTCTCCTCCCCAATTTTTTCAAATTAGCGCCTTTTTCTCCTAGAACACTATCTTCGAGCCTGTAGTGCCCAAAGCAAGTGATATCTGAGCCTCTTTCTATGGCGTTATTTCCCTGTCAAATGTCGAGAGCGCATTATTGTAGCGCGAAAGTACATTAATGTTATGCGCGAGCGCGAATCCCTCTGCTCGCGCGCGGAATATAATGCGCCGAGCGCGAATCCCTCTGCTCGCGCGCGGGAACTGGGCGCGCGCTCTCAGATACACGCTGCTCTTGAAAGAATTTTCTCTGCGCTCGCTCAGAGAATATGCCTGCACTTAAAACGTGTTCATTGCAATCGCGAATCTCTCCTCTTCGCTTAAAGTAAGCGTGTTTGTGCTTAGACTGTGTCCCGTGCGTTCGCGCATGCCCAAGTACTCTTCTCTTCGATTTCTTTCTCTTTGCTCTTGGCATAAACGCTGTCAAAACGGCAACAACCAATCAGAAAAGGCTTCAACGACTGACCAATGAAAACGCGACATCGTACATGGAATCTTATTGGTTGATATTGAACCGCACATGTTCATGTGTTCAATCAAGACGATTCAATTCAATCAAGACGAGCCGAGATGGATCCGCAGAATCGACGATCTCAGGTAAACAGTTTTATTTGTTTTGATGTTAAATATGTCAAATGTATCTTAGAAATGTCTGGGAAGAGGGCGACTGGATTATTTTACATATAAATGACCTAGACTGTCAACCACGTTCATACTACAGGTGCTATGCCCATTGTAGTGAGATTTTTGAGCCAAATAGATTTGAAAGCCGATTCCAAAAGGCAAAAATAATATTTTACGTCTGATAATTAACACATTGTCTCGTGCAATCACACCAGTGATTAAACATTAAGTACGTAGCGAGATCAACTGCTAAATTAAAATCTGAAAAAAGACTTGGGGAGATAAGGTGGCAACATGCCCCCGTAAAATTATGCTAGTCCTATATCTATTATGGCTGTCACTAATGAAGTGATGTGAAATGAAAAGTGTCATCTGCAATAGATTTTCTTTATCGCGGATTGCAGCGTTGAGTGTTATAACGTTAATCAATCACCCACTTTCTGTTGAGCTTAATTAATGCAGTTTGGCCAATCAGAGGCATTTTGATTAAAGGACAAGTTCAGTATTTTACACTTAAAGCCCTGTTTTAAGATCGTTTCTGATGAAATAGAACGGTTAAGATTAAAATTTGGACCAAGGCGTCATAAAACCAACGCACATGGCACCCTTTAGCGTCAATATGAGACGCAGATATATATGGGCCAGAAGGCACCTCCTAGTGGTCTAACCCTAACCAATCTTTCAATCTTAACCGTTCTATTTCATCAGAAACGATCTTAAAACAGGGCTTTAAGTGTAAAATACCGAACTTGTCCTTTAATCAAAATGCCTCTGATTGGCCAAACTGCATTAATTAAGCTCAACAGAAAGTGGGTGATTGATTAACGTTATAACACTCAACGCTGCAATCCGCGATAAAGAAAATCTATTGCAGATGACACTTTTCATTTCACATCACTTCATTAGTGACAGCCATAATAGATATAGGACTAGCATAATTTTACGGGGCATGTTGCCACCTTATCTTTCCCCAAGTCTTTTTTCAGATTTTAATTTAGCAGTTGATCTCGCTACGTACTTAATGTTTAATCACTGGTGTGATTGCACGAGACAATGTGTTAATTATCAGACGTAAAAATATTATTTTTGCTTCTTAAACTCGGCTCATCTACAATCTCACTGTGTGATAACATCTGCAGCCATTACATGTGATAGTGCCGTTTGAATATAGACTATCATCGTGTTACCACATTCCAGATCAATTAACACTGTTTAATCAAATCGAATCTGTCATCCTGTCGTCGTCTCCAGTGACATTGTCTCGACGTATACATGATTGCATGATGTTAACTATCAACAATACCAGTAGACATGATCGTCGTCTGGCTGCCTACGACCGGTTACGTTAACTTACGTATGCGACGCAGAGCGTCGAAATGACATCGATACACATCGCGTTTCTGCTGTAAACGCAGCTGCTGGCATTTTAGTCGAATAACGACATTTCAGCGCAAGCATCTTGAAGCTTCACATTGTCTGAAGCGCGCGCTGCAATTCGCGCTCGGCCTCTATTACGCGCGCGCAAGGCTCGCACTCGCCTGCGCTACGTACTCGCCTGAGAAATAACGCCATATTCTTTCAAATAGCGCCAAATGACTCACTGAATTCAAATTAATCTAGGAATTAAATCAGGCTAAACATCTCTTTGTTCAAAATCAGTGGTTCAAGGGCAACAGCAGCTTCCACAGTTCAACCCTGCACATCTCGAATTTCAATTTCAGACATCTTTTGCCCAACAAGTGACGTATAGGTTAGTTATTTATGAATAAGCTAACCGTTGTAGAACTGGTTGTACATCAGTTGGTTGAGAGTGAATCACGAAGCAACGCACTGGTGAACTGTTTGCACTGCAATTATGGCACAGATGAAGAAACTATCAATGACACATAAATTGCCTCAAGGTACAGGCCTACTGTAATAACAATACTAATGGTAATTTGAGACTGATATTGAATAAATAGGGTAGAATAGACAAATGAACTAAAGTATTGATGTGACAACTATAATTTGAACAGTGTGAGTAAGATCGAGATGAGCTGTAACAGGGTATGACTAGGCCTATGTGTCATAATTCAGATAAAAATAAATGACAAAAATATAAAAGGAGCATATGTTTTTAATCAGTCTCAGCACACATGACATATTTAATCATCAATTTCAAGCTTAAAGGAATAGTTCACCTTAAAATGAAAATTCTCTCATTATTTCACTCTCCCTCATGCCATCCCAGATGTGTATGACTTTCTTTATTCTGCTGAACACAAGCAAAGCACTGATTTTTGAGATAAGAGACAAAACATGTCTTACATACAAAAGTCATCTTTATATTAAAAATCAAGAAATGCATAACAATAAAACTACTGGAAAAGTTAAATATAAACGAAATGTGTATACTCAGGGCATTTTTAACTTATATTTTAAAATACTTTTATTAGAATTTTTTCAAATGCAAGAGGTCACAATGTTAAACTGCTAAACAAAGTGTTTAAAAATGCAACAAATTCATAAATATATCAATATCAAATGAAAGGTAGGGATCTGTAAGATATCAAACAATACATAAAGAAAATTATATTTTCCATTAAAAAAAACTGCCTATCAAATTTGTGTCCTCACTTTGCATCAACTCAAAAAAAAACAACAAAAAAAAATAGTTTTAATCCTGAATAAATCAGAAAATGTCAGGTTTAACTTTGAGTACCCCTTTCCCACTTCCTGCTCATGGTGGATGCATGACATGTGGACATGTGGTCTGGTACAGTTGATATTTTTCATATTTTAAACAAACAATGTATAAGTCTCTGCGGTCACTGCTTCAACTTGGCAACTCTGTCATTCTCATTATTATAATTTCTGTTAAAATTGTGGGATCAATTTTGGCACTTGTGCAACACTTGGTTAATATGGAAAACTATTACATATTATTTATGATTTATTTTATCACTCAACTCCTTTACTGAACAATATTATTAGGTCTATTCAATGCAAGTGAATGGTCGCCAGAACTTTCAAGGTCCAAAAAGTATATGCAAATAAAAGCAGATTAAAAGTAATTCATGTAACTCCAGTGGTTAAATCCATGTCTTCAGAAGTGATATGATAGGTGTGGGTGAGAAACAGATCAATATTTAAGTCCTTTTTTACTGTAAATCTACACTTTCACATTCTTCTCATTTTTTATTTTTGCCACTTTTTTTTTCAATGTGCATGTCGCCTACTCGGCAGGAAGGATATTTTGGAGTAAGAAATTACTTACATATTGATCTGTTTTTCACCACACCTATCATATCATAGATTCTTTAGTCATAAATGTATTTATTTAAATGTTTCACACATTAATGCATTTTACACTCATTGTACATATTATTATGAGTAGCAGTTGTTGGGAGTATATGGACCTGTTGTGAATCAGCTGCCACTGTGTTTGTGGGTTTGGGATTTGTTACAATCTCTGTACTTTTTGCATTAAAATTGCACAAGTTTGCACAATATCTTTCCATATTTCAATGCTTTAATTCCTAGCATGGTGCTTAGCGACAGCTGTTACGTGAAGGTGTGCATTTCTGGCTGGAATGGCGATTTTTGGATTGTTGCGCAAATGGCAACGTTAGTGGACTCAAGATGGTCACAATTTCTTTTACTTTAACAAACTACATTGATGTAGACATGAAAGTTCATGAAGAATGAATAGCAGTCATTAGATAAGCCGAAATAAAGGCTCGACATGACCTCGCTCTGAATAACAAGCACTGCAACCCCAAGACTTCATAACCAACAATTCGTTTTCTGGTCTGTGTTCTGCCGATTTGTTTTAAGTGTTGCTCATGAAATTTCAAAGGACACTGTTTTTTTTTAAAAGAACTAGAATATTACCAAACATGCCGAGAGGTTTGACCCTGAGACTATTTGCTTGACCAGCACCAGGGCGACACCATGCTTGTTCTTTGTACTACGGGTGCATCAATGGTCCAAACATTTTCACTTTTTTTTTTATTGTTTTCCTACTTGAATGTTTTGTTAGATAAACAATGAATGTTTAAGAAGATACATAATGATTCTTTTTTTTAAGTAATAGAAAACAACACGTTTCACATATAACAATATGGAAAGGTCCTCCACATATGCTACAAACAAAAACATTATTTCCTTTCATGTTAAATGTTCATTGGACATCATTTCATAATAAATAATGACATTTTTATATTACTCCAATTATTGAATCATTTTAAATGGAAAATGAGTAAGAATGTATAAAAACTCTGCCTGAAAGTTTATGAAAAAATTGGAAGAAGGCTGACATTTTTGCAAAATTCCTGAATGGTATGGTGTAGCCATATGGCAAATATATATATATATATATATATATATATATATATATATATATATATATATATATATATATATATACATACCTTTAATATATAGATTGTGGATCTGTTAGTCTGTTGCATTTATTAATTTATTTGGAAAAGTGTACCGTAATAACTATAATTGCATTTATTCGTAAATAACACAAAAATGATTAGTTTTTCTTATTTTCAGACAAAAATGAACACAGCAATGTTTTATGGATAGGGTTACAACCGTGCAGAGTGCTCCTTTTTGATGGTCAACAAAGAGGATATGGTAAGCTTTAGTGACGCATGACAAAAGCCTGATAGGAGTTTGTAGGTGTTACAATTGTATAAGTACATTAATTAAAGTAATATTCGTTTAATTCAATTAACAATTTATATTTGTTTTTAATTAAGTATAGTTTTTTTTTACTATTTTCCATTGTGGTACATAGTTTCCACATTGCAACAATTCTATAAAATTTTCTAATTCTATAATTTTATTAAAAACATTTATTTCTGAAAATCATATGGGAAAAATATTCCATCATTTGAATATAATACGTGCCATACAGGTTTAAGGTTATTATGTCCAGCCTGCTTGTCATGTTAAATGCTTAGTTTGTGAAATGTTACATGTAAACCGTTACCCATCACTCATAAATCTAAATGACTGTCATGTTTATTTATTTATCTATTTATGAAAACATAAAATCAAGATGGCGCATGAAAGTATGTAATACTAAATACCGGTTATTGAATAGTAGGACTGTAGTAATTATCTAGTCTTCATCTGGGGTGTCGGTCAGAATACAATCTTCGATCAGATTCAGTTCAAAAGAGGTTTATTGAGCCATTTATCCCAACAGCAAACACAACAGCAGTACAGTAGGCTTGACAGGTTAGATTTGTGTTCATCATTGTGTGAGTATTTATATAAATGTACATATGTGTGTGGGTGTGTTATTCTGCAATAGGTACAGAAATAAAGAGAGTCATTAATTCTCATGTCTCTCATTATTCAATAACATTATTCACATAAATAAAATATGTCCACATAATCCCAGGTAAATATTAAATTAAATTCCAATAGAGTATAAACCTGTCTCAGTCACAATGAAATATTATACAATATTGCCATCTAGCGGTTATATATGGCAAATGCACATTAAGAAAGGCGCATTCTACTATACAGTAATTTGCATAATATGAACGCGAAGCACAGACATCGTTTGCATAAACTTAAAATAAGTAGAGAATCACATTACTAATGTGATAATAACATGCTGAAATATACAACGTGTTATATAAAATATAGTATTAAACAAGAAAGTATGAGTAATTAACGAATGCAATTATTAGGCAAATGAGTTTAACAGAGCATGCAACCAAGCATGAGCGTTAACAGATGTTTGAGCTTTATGACATATTAAACATCATATTCATACTTGAAACAAACTCTGTGACTGACAGTTATCATTTACTAGTCTAATTGAACAGGTTACTCACATTCATTAATAGACGCGCACTTCAGCACACGCATTTGTTACAGGTCCCAGGCATAGGACCTGAGTGACAGCTTTATTTTTGCCTGAGAAATCAGGAGAAAAGAAGACAACACACAAATGAGTGGCTTTCCTCAGACATGACTTGTCAGCGTCTTTATTTAACTAATTACATTTGTTTTCCTCTTAATGTGAAAAACATGCCTTCTTAATAATAAAAGCATAGGCTATTCAACTATATATTACTCTGCAATATCACTTTCATTACCTTATGTGAACAATAATCACATTTTTAATCACATATAGACACATAGAGATACATACAATAATAATAATTTTTCTTAATTATTTTTTCTACCTCTGGTAACATATCACCATATAATTCACTCAAATGCTTTAATATTAAAGGATGACCCGCAAATTTAGCCATTTTTAGGGTTTCTTCTTTGAACAATGCTGAAATATAACTGTGCCGGGCGTATCTAAAACTGTGCAACAGTTACATAATTAGTATTGCAATCTGAAATTAAACATAACATTTGTACAGAATAATCACTGAAAACTTACATATTACATATTATTACATACATATTAAATAACAACATATTACAAGACATATGTGGAGCCAAAAACAATCTCAAAATACAATGGCTAAGGGGGTGGGCGCCTTTTTGGCCTATCAACTTGCATTGAACTTGCATCAACTTGATTCCTATTGGTCTTTTACACTCATTACAATGGGGGAAACGTCTCGGTTACGTATGTAACCTCGGTTTTCTGAGAGGAAGGGAACGAGACATTTTTGTTTATTAAAGCATTTGGGGAGTGCCTTCTTCATTAGCAAGCGCTCTAAACAGAGAGGACTTGTCTAGGTTGTAAAACCTTGCGAATGTGTTTTGAGAAGACCATCCTGCAGCAAAACATACTGCATGTCTTGTAAGGACATACCATTCATCCATGCCCATGAGGAGGCCATGCCTCTAGTTGAGTGTGCTTTAACACCAACTGGACAAGTCTAACATTGCGGCTCAAAAGCCAGGACAATTGCATCAACAATCCAGTGAGAGAGTCTTTGCTTAGAGATGGACATTCCTTTCTTTTGTCCTCCATAGTATACACAGAGCTGATCAGCCAGTCTGAACGGTGTGTACACTCAACATATGCGTGTAGCACCTGCACAGGGCATAACATATTGTTCCTCATCCTCATCTGAATTAAATGGAGGATGGAAGAAGGCCTGAAGGTGAACCACCTGCACTCTGAAGGGTGTGGTTAGGACCTTAGGCACATAGTCTTTTCTGGGTTTGACAGTGGCTTTTGAAAGACCAGTGCCATACTCCAGACATGAAATGTTGATTGACAGCGCATGCAGGTCACAGACTCGTTTTACTGAGGCCAGAGCCAGCGTCAGAGTGAATCAGGCACACCAACACATATTTGCATTTTGCCATTTGTGGGCCATTGCGTCCACTCCCAGAGGGGCTTGGGACTTTGTGTACCAGAGGGGACAATGGGTATTCCCCACTGAGGCAAATAGACCGATTTCTGCTTTGCCGAATATTTCCCAAAATCCTTAATACAGTTTGAGGATGAAGTCTGAATTCACTCGGTATCACCCCATGGTGTGACAATAGGTCTGCACCATTTTTCAGATGGCCTGGGACATATGTCGCTCACAGGGAGAGATGATGCTCGCTCCATAGGAGGAGGTGACATGTCAGTCTCAAAAGTGGAGGTGACTGAATTCCACCTTGGTGGTTTATATATGTAACAACTGTCATGTTGTCTGAGTGATCCAGGACATGACAGTTCGCTATTTCTAACTGAAAGGCCTTTAAGGCTAGGAATGTAGCCGATAGCTCTAGGCGGTTGATGTGCCACACTTTCTTTGCACCTGTCCATGTGCTGAAAGTCAGGTGTCCATCCCACACCACCCCCCAACCTGTGTTGGAAGCATCTGTATTCACCATTTCCACCTGTCAATCTACCCCAGCGTGACACCTCGCTGTTAAAAGGCAGGAGCTGTCCAAGGTGCTGAAGCAGCTATTCAGCGACGGGATATAGTGATGCCCATGCACACATGGCATAAGCATGTCGTGGAACACGGCGATTGAGTCAGCACTAAAGAGGTCTCATATGTAAGAGACCTAATGCAATGACGTCGGATGCCGCCGCCATAAACCCCAATGCTTATTGAAACAGCTTCAGTGTAAGTGCTCTCCCCACAGACACCGTAGAATGGCCTAAACGCGCTCGCTTGTGAGGTGCTCTTCACCCAGTTCACACATTGAAGCAATATGTCTCTGTGCTGGCATAACAGAGCCTCTGAATGTGCCAATAACAGCCAATCGTCGAGGTAGTTCAAGATGCACACACTGCTCAGTTTCAGAGGAGTCAAAACCGCATCAGTGCACCTTGTGAATGTGCAAGGAGCCTGAGACAGTCCGAAGAGTATGACTTTGAATTTTCCCTGTTCCCTCAAATGAGAATCTCAAAAACATCCTGTGTTGTACAAATTTAATATAAAAAGTATGCATCCTTCAGATCAATCGAAGCAAACCAATTGTGTGGGCGTACATGCAATAAGATCCGTTTCTGAGTAATCATTTTGAATGGCTGCTTTGTGAGCATGGGATTCAAATGTTTCTGATCGAGTATCAGTCGAAGCCTGCCGCCAAGGCTGGATATTAGGCACTATTGTTTGACTTCAAATATATTAATTATAAAATAGTTTAAAAATGCATAAATTCAGATTTCTGTTTGAATGTGCCACCTCTCTGTTGTTATGAAAAATGTTTTTAAAAAAAAAATTGGGTGAAAACTTGACCCATCCATTTTTACTGAGGCCCACCCAAAAGTAATTTCCTGGCTATGGCCTTGCCTGTATGTCCAGTGACTACAATGCAAGTGAATGGATGCCAGAACTTTGAAGCTCCAAAAAGCATATGAAGGCAGCATAAAAATAACCCTTACATCTCCAGTGGCTAAATCCATGACTTCAGACCTATATTATATGTGGGGGTGAGAAATAGATCAATATTTAAGTCCTTTTACTATAAATTTTACTCCCTGCCAGTAGGTGGTGATAAGCACAAATAAGATAAAAAAGAACTCTTAGGAGAGAAGAGAGCACTTTGGAGGGCTGGTCAAAGTGGACATTTATAGTTAAAAAGGACTCAAAATTGATTTCTGTAATGAGGCAGGCTAGAAATTAGGATCTAAACACAGCTTTAATAAACAAAGAAAGTAACCAAGAATATAAAGAAAACAAAAACAAAGGGAAGCAAGTACCAAGCATAACAAACACATGTGAAGACTGCCAAAGAAACCAGGACTTAAATACACAAGGGAAAACAAGGAAATAAGGAACACCTGGGGAAAACAATCAGGGGAAAACCAATCATGAAAGAAAACTACAAAGGACTACAAAATTAACAGGAAAGTTAAAAGTCTAGACGAAAAACAGGGAATGTGACAATTTCTTTCGCAACCACAATTATCATACCACTTTTTTAGACATGGATTTTGTCATGGCTCCAGCGTTTACCAGTTCATTCTGTTGTTTGTTTTCTCTCCCTAGTGTTTCACAGGTGGAGTCGGAGAGCATAATCACCATTTCCATGGAGGGTACCGCTCCGGGGAGGCGTCGTTTACAGTAATAGATTTCTTACACATTCCACCTGTCTTCCTCTGATTGCACACCATATTTCATCCTGTGTGTTTCCCCCTTTTTTGTTTGCTGGTATTTCTGTACCACTCACGATTGTCTCCTGTTTAGTGTGGAGTTGGTTGCGCTGTTCTCGATGTGGCATTTACCCCACAGATTGTGATTGCCCTGTTGGTTGCTCCCAAGGAGGATTCCTTGGATTACCTGCCCACGTGTCAGGGAGTTTGAGTCTTGGGCGTTGCTTTGCATCTCACCAATCTTCAGCGGATCATTTCTGGACTTCCACTACAACACCTACTGAAGAACACACTCTCACCCTCCTGGTTTTATTATTTTGAGCTCATCTGAGCTGGTGCTGAGCACTCTTTGTGTTAATAAAAGACTGACATTTATCTCTTCTACTCATGGGTACTGTTTTCCCCAGCGTTTGTAATCGATTTAACCACTGGAGTCGTATTGATTACTTTTATGCTGCCTTTATGTGTTTTTGGAGCTTCAAAGTTCTGGTCACTGTTCACTTGCATAAAATAGAATGCTCACATATTTAAATTTTTGTATAAACTATTCCTTTAAACTACTTTTTTTTCTGAGAGAGTATAACTGTTACATTCTGCTTTCTAAAGAATAAAATCACAAGATTAATTGGGGTTATTGACAGCCATAGTTGTGGACAGTTGTTCTCACTTTCCTGCAACATTCATACTTGAAAGAATAAGTTGTACTTGTTTTGTATCTTTGAGGGATTTTCTCCTATAAACCTTCTTTGGAACAGTTTTTTTAGTAAATTGAATTGAAAGGAATCAGATTTGGGGGTCCTTGGTTTCAAAATGTTTGAAAAGTCCTGTTTTAAACTATTGGTGTAAACCTTTTTTTTTTTGTTCTCTACTTAACATCTCCCTTAATTACTCCCTCTCATTTTCAGATAACTACAGGTAGTATGCCACTAGTATGCAAGTTAGCTGATATTCCACCTGCATCAATATTCTCCTGCCCAGTATGCCAGAAGACTTTTAAGTACAGCATGAATGCTGAAACACCATATAAAGTGCCACAGTAAAATGAAGAGATACTCTTGTGAGCACCGTGGAAATGGATTTAATGATACTTTTGACCTGAAGAGGCATGTACGAACTCATACTGGTAAGTTTATATGTGCAATATAGCACTGTATGTTTGTATATGTATCATCTCTCACTTTTCTTTCTACCTTCAAATACAGGTGTGACACCTGAAAAGTGCACTATGTGTGCTGAGGGCTTCACCCAGCGCTGCTCCTTAGAATCTCACCTAAAAAAAGATCCATAACGTTACTCAACAGTATGCCTACAAAGAGCATAGGTACAAACTGTATGTGTTTGAGGAGTGTGACATAACTGCACAGACACAGGGCAGTCTGCATATTCATCTTTAAACAGAACATCCAGCATGTTAATAACGACCAGGAGCAACCATGAACTGCTATGTAGTAAGGAGGGCAACACATCTCCATGCTACCCTGAACTTCCCTAAAACATGAATGCTAGTGCTGAGAATTCAAAAGTTAGAGGATCTGGAATCTTAGTTTTTGATAAATGCTTATGAGTAAATTAGGGTTGTGCCAGGGTGGTTGACTAATAGTCCAAAAACGGACTAGTAGATTTAAATTTACATTTATGCATTTGGCAGACACTTTTATACAAAGCGACTTACAGTGCACTTATTACAGGGACAATACCCCCGGGGCAACCTGGAGTTAAGTGCCTTGCTCAAAGACACAATTGTGGTGATTGTGGGGATCGAACCAGTGACCTTCTGATTAACAGTTATGTGCTTTAGCCCACTACGCCTGTTTTTTCTTAAAAGTTAATAACTCTCAACACAGTAAAACCCTTGCAAGAACTTTTGCTACTTTAATGCTTTAGGATTAGTCTTTTTATGCACTGTTGTTACAGCATAGCTCTGCATCAATATTACTTTTCAAGTTGATGACTGTCAGACATTAAAACCTCTGCTCTGAGTATATATATATTTTGGGGTGTAACGGGATTACGTATTTAAAATACAAAATATATGTAACTGTATTCCACTACAGTTACAAATTAATTCAATGGTAATTAGAAAAGTTACATTCAAAAAATATTTAAATTACTGAAGAGATAACTTTGCATTTTATTGTCATTTGTTTCATTTAATATTTAGTCCTTTCAGATAGAAAAATGTATACGTATAAATGATGCAATCCAAAGAGCATTTAAGCAGCGGTGAAACACTTTCTTATGATGCGTTACATTTATACTTAGCAGACAGAGAAGTAAGCAGGGGCATATCTAGGGGGAGGCTGGGGGAGGCAGTGCCTCCCCTAGGATAAGCTCTGCCTCCCCTGAGAATTTGAGAAATAATCTGTCCATCTGATGATAAATTACAATTTAAAAGTGGATTGTTTTGTGCATATTTTTCCATCGCTAGCAGATGAGTGAGGTCTGACACAACAAAAATCCAGTTTTGGCGCTGTTTCACAGTGCGCGCGAGCTCGACATACGCGCTCAGAAAAAGTGCATTATGTCAGAACAGAACGCCAATGAAATGTTTACCTGGCAGAGCTTTAAAGCACGAGCAACAATGAACTTTTGTGATTGCGAATAAGTGCAGTGTCCTGTGAGTGTAACTCTACCGCTGCATTAACATATGATGTGAATGTACGTCGAGTTTTCGGGGACTGATCGAGGCACCAGAACTGCAGCTGATAGAATGTGCGGCGATGAGAAAGCAGTGCGCAGTGCACTGTATGCGGTGCACGAGCAGCGCGAGATGCTTTCACTATGCTGTGTTACTTTGTAGGCTAACTGATCCGCGGCTGTACTGTACCAGAAACACATAGGCATACTCACTATTTTTTTTATTTCAAATCCAGAAGTTATCAACAACTTTTATTTAAAAAAAAAAGTTTTGTCTGCATTGCGATTCTCTTTGTACACATATACACTCTTTAATAGACGTATTCACGTTAAAACCCAATTTAATCAACGTATTCAATGCATTACTTCTATACAGATGTATATATTAATTTGCTCGAGCAATTAAGTGGAAAAATATTTAACCATGTATTTATATTAAAATCGCAAACATTTTAAATTAAAACTTAAAATTGACAAAAACAGCAGACTCATACCTTTTCTTTTGCATTTAAATTTGAATACAATAAATCTTGCATTTCACAAAGAACTTGTTTTTCCACCTCCACGAATGAGACTAGAGTCGTTCATTATCCCGCCTTGTTGAGGTAAATTTTAGTTTTCCTTGCTTCACCCCGGTCTTAAAGTAAAAATGAGACTGTGAAAAATAGCAGTATTTAATTAAATACATTTATCTAAGTCTATTTTGACTATAGGTCTCAAAACTCCTCCAGTAGCCCCTTAAATAAAAAACGAACAGTCCTAACTAGAACATTCATTAAAAACAATTTAGCCTATTGCTTTTCTATTGGCCGTTATTGGGTGTGTGTCAGTCTGCTGCCGGATCACAACAACCAGAGTGCGCAGTAGTCACAGTCAGACAGTCACTCTGCACACAGACGAAATATATTTTGAATCTGTTGGCAGCTCGTGTTACAAGGCTCACTGCTCACAACTTTGTTATTTTCTCATTTAATGCTAGTGTGTACTTATAAGCTTTTCAGGAAAGTTTTGTATTTGAACAGTTAAGTTTTGTTTGCACTTTTTTTTGTCATTTTTGCAGGCTAATAATTTGTTGGGTAACATACCCTAGCTCAGGCTGCTTAGCTACCTGCTAGTCACTTAAATTGCTAGTCTCTAGTCAATGAAGTTGGCACTGAAGTCAATGAAGTAGACTTTTGGATGTAATAATTAGACCAGTTTTTATTAAACATAAAAAAATGCATAAGTGGCTCATTAAAAAACAGGCACCTTGTCATTCACCCTCCATGCAAGATGCCTCTGTCATATAGCTTAATTTTGCGCCGATTTTTTCAATTGTTTATGTTGCCCCCCCAAACATGATATCCTGGTAACCCCTCTGGAAGTAAGTTTGGAGCAGAAGAATTAGAAATAAAGCTTATGTAAATTGTCAGCTTTACGCTAAGCTAAAATGCTATTTCTAGCCATTTTACATGCACATGTTACCAGACACATCATATTTTTTTTTTTATCAAGAAAATTAATGTTGGATCATAATTTCTTTTTTCTAGTAAGACCTTTGATATTAGGGCAAAAATCATATTCTTGATAATATTTTTATATTGTTTTCCTGTAAAAATATCTAAAAATCCTTTAAACAAGATCAATTTGATTTATCTTGTTTTAGAAACAACACTGCATAAGATATTTAGGTTTTCAGAGAATGTATTTTTAACGTGTATTTTGTATTACTGTATACTGTCAAGAGTTTTTATAGTCAAAACAAGTGAAAAAGGTACTTCTTCAACACTTATACCATTGCTGAAGAAGTAATCCGAAGTATTTCGATTTTTTAATGACTTTGAGTAATCTAATGGAATACATTACCAGTTACATTTTACAGCATGTATCCTGTAAACTGGAGTGAATACATTTCAAAAGTAACCTTCAAAACCATATATATATATATATATATATATATATATATATATATATATATATATATATATATATAGATATGTATATAAAGAGAGAGAGAAAACAGATTTTTTCTTTCTTTCAGTTTTTATATCATTTCAAAATATTGTTTTTATACTGCAATGAGACACCTCCTGTGTTCTCTTCGAACTCATATGGCTCATTGGTGATCACAAACCGTGGTTTCACCAGATTATATTTAAATTTTAAACTAAACGATTTTTGACAATTCAACATAAACTGTACTTTAATGCTGACAAAGGAAAACACATTTGCCAAGTGTGTGTGTAATGTGAACAGCCCAATTATTAATAGTTTCAGGCGCGTTTAAGGATGACGTCAGAGT
This sequence comes from Xyrauchen texanus, assembly GCF_025860055.1. Lineage (NCBI taxonomy): Eukaryota > Metazoa > Chordata > Actinopteri > Cypriniformes > Catostomidae > Xyrauchen > Xyrauchen texanus. The sequence continues at coordinate 24,043,519 of NC_068306.1, read as the reverse complement.
AAAGTCAGGTGAAAAGAGGTTGAGGTGGAAATGGCGAGATGCTCGGGAAGGAGAGATTGAGGATTCTGCCATTTTCCCACCTCGTTTTTGATAAATAAAATGAATATTGGCAGAAGGAGATTAATCTCACCGTTGCTAATTACGACACAGGGTTAACGCCAGTCTTCGAGAAAGACTGCTGGGCAGAGCGAGGCGAGAATATGATGCACGCGCGCTCATCCAGCCATTGCTCTGTCTCGAGCTCGCGGTGTTTTTGACACACAACAAGCTGAGGGAAATCAAGCGCAACAGTATTCTTCGTCCTTCACTGGACTAAACTCCAGACATCGCCAATTTGGATTAGGGCGATAACCTCTGTAAAACACGAATAGAAAATGACATATCTTTGGGTGGTGCTTGTGTTGAAGTGGATTTTGCCACCGTAGTAACGTGGCTGCACTCGCCGCTGATGGGGTGAAGTAGGTTACGCAGAGGTCCTAACGGTGGACCGCATTTTTCATCCTGGACATACATCTTACACATGTTACTAAAAAAAATGCAAGGGGTGACGGGAGAAGCGCCCACATTGAATCGGGGTGGAAGGGAAGAGGTAAGTCGTGCAAATGATGCTAAATATCTTAAAATCGGGTTGTTCTATACAACTTTGTTGCATTATATTTGTCTTGTGAATATGTAAGAGATAGTAGAATGCAAGGAGTCACATCGACAATTACTCTACATGATCATTCAGATAATTCAGGCTCAGGTGTGTGAAACAGTGCACTGGACACTACATGGTGCTTTAAAGTTGGTGTTATATATATACTTAAGTTAAATAGCCTTGATTAAACACCTAGTTTAACTTAATTTTGATACCACCTGGATTAATACATTAGTAGGCTATTCACTTTCGTTTTTAGACAAGTCTGGATGTTTAATCTGGTTTGGAAAAGCCCTTTTACAAAAGGGGAGGGGCCCGGCAATCTGACCAAATGCTGTATCGTCATTGGAACCATAATTGAGAGCTATTTGAAAGGGTGCACCCCACAGGGTGGGTGTGTGTGTGTGTGTGTGTGTGTGTGTGTGTGTGTGTGTGTGTGTGTGAGACGTACCAAAATCTAAGTAGTCGGTATGGATACCAGTGGAATTTCACTGTTCTCTGATAATTTGATTATGTGCTACTGAACACACCAGTTTAACTATTTTTTTTTTTTTTTATTATTATTTAATCATCATTTTAATAATTATAGTTTAATCATTATTATTTTACAGACTTTCCAGAACATTTTTAAAGTTTAATTTCATCATCAAAATGGTGTCTAATCAATCAATTCTTAACTTTTAATTAGTGAAAATAAAGCTTTTCAACATGCCATTGCAATCTTTTTTGCCATTGGTCTCTACAATCAACTTAAGCTTGCGATGGTTTTGGGAAACACAGCCCTGATCTGACCTGGCTCATTTTAACAAGGAGCTTTTAAACACAAGAGAGTAGGCCAATTGTGAAAACTGTATGGCCGTTTTAAAGTCTAATCCCACACATTTCCTATACAATGGCTGAAATATTCAAGTGGGAGATGCCAAATGCCCCCAGAAACATCACATCGTAGTACTGCCCTAGGTAATGATAATTAACCCTTTTCACAGACTGCACTCAAAAGAAATTAACTTTCACAATTGTCAGTTTTACCTTATCTTCATTTGTTCATATTTCTCAAAAATGCATGTAACCAAATTAACCTTAATTAGCTGAGTGGTTTCAATACTTTCAAGCTTTACCTAATCTATTTGTGTTGGGACATCTATATTTTTAGTTTGGTTAACTGAAACTGGACAGGGGATTTCAAACTCCCAGCATGCTTTGCATGGAAATCCATATGGAGAGTAAATGATCAAATTAAGTGTTATATAATGTGTCTTTGTGCAAGATGAACGTAAAGGGGGAGATGTGTTAGTGTTTAATGTTTTGTTGTGTTGAGATTTAAAAGAGTTCTTGGTGTTTTGGGAGTTACCATTATGCTAAAGAGTGGCACTTGCTTATTTTAGGAAAGCTTTAAATTGCTTTACTCATTGAATCATTTTTAAGCTATTATAGTGTTTCCTATTAGCACATGTACAGAACATATTAGCATTCACTGTACTATCTACTTTGTAATGAGAGATATTTATTTGCTTTATTAAAAATATACAATTTAGTTGGATTTACTAAATTCAATAAGATTCCCTCTACTTGGAGTATTTAAATTGTAATGTTAATGTAAGAAAATTAATTTCAAACATGTGGAACCACTTTCCAAAGAGTTACATTTTTAGTGCGTTATTTAGAAGAGCAAATCTTGCTTTTTTTGTACTTTTTTATTTTTATTATTTAGTATAAATTAATAACATTATACTTATACTTTGGATGAACAAAGTCTCATCCCAAGATGGCGGCGCGGTAGCACGCAGCGGCCACTCCGGATCCACAATGGTGCTATTTTTGTTAAAAAAGCCCGACTTTTGCAACACATGGACATCGGAGCAACCGGTGTTCATGTCTACCATCGCCAGACACTACTGAAATATAAGACTCATGCAAAAACCAAGCTGCATGATGACCTGCAGGAGGCGCTACGCGTACTGGGCTTGCTGCGGAGACCAGGCCTCCAGCCCTCGGCGTCGCCTGATGCCGGTGGCCGGGGAGAGGACGTCGTAGCGGTGTGCGAGAGCGAAGCGCTGAAAGAGGGCGGGGTCCATGCTAGGCTAAAAACAAACCCTAGCCAGCCGGCTCTCCCGTCTATCCTGCTCTCAAATGTTTGCTCCCTGGACAATAAACTGGACTATATCCGACTCCAGCAGGCTACGCAGCGTGAGTTTAGAGACTGCTGCGTCTTAGTTTTCATGGAGACGTGGCTCAGCGACAGAGTTCCGGATGCTGCCATTCAGCTAGACGGGCTCGCCTCGTTTCGTGCCGACAGAAATACAGCTCTCTGCGGTAAGACTCGCGGTGGTGGCTTGTGTGTTTACATCAACACGGAATGGTGCAAGAACTCTATGCTAGTCTCTAGTTACTGTTCATCGCTGTTGGAGCTCGTGACTGTTAGATGCAGACCTTTTATCTACCACGGAATTCACCACTGTTTGCATAACCGGGTTTACATTCCCGCCAGCGCTAATGCTAAGGAAGCGCTCTGTGAACTGTATGGGGCTATGAGCTGAACTGCAGAACGCTCACCCCGACGGACTGTTTATTGTCGCCAGAGATTTCAACCATGCAAATCTCAAGACAGTGCTCCCTAAATTCCATCAGTATGTGGACTTTGCAACGAGAGGGGCGAAGCAGCTTGATCTTGTTTACACAAACATCCCAGGCGCGTGCGGGCGGAGCCCCGCCCCCACCTCGGCTACTCAGACCACATCTCTGTTATGTTAATTCCAGCATACAGACCGCTCGTCAGACGCACAAAACCACTTCAGAAGCAGGTGAAAACCTGGCCAGCAGGAGCCATCTCTGCTCTTCAGGACTGTTTTGAGTGTACTGACTGGCACATGTTCAGGGAGGCTGCAACATATGGCGATTCTACCAACTTGGAGGAATACACAGCATCAGTGACCAGCTACATCAGCAAGTGCATTGATGTCACTTTCTCCAAGACCATCACCACACGCTCCAACCAGAAGCCGTGGATGACTGCGGAGGTGTGCACGCTGCTGAGGTCCCGAGACTCCGCCTTCAGAGCAGGCGATAAGGCAGCCCTAAGAACAGCTAGGGCCAAACTGTCACGGGCAATCAGAGAGGCAAAGCGCGCACACGCCCAGAGAATCCACAGTCACTTCCAGGACAGCAGTGACACGCGGCGCATGTGGCAGGGCATCCAGGCCATCACCAACTACAGGACAACATCAGTTGCCTGTGACAAAGATGCCTCCCTTCCAGATGCGCTGAACGACTTCTACGCTCGGTTTGAAGTGCAGAACGACGTGATGGCGAGGAAGTCCACGCCTCCTCCCAATGACCAGGTGCTCTGTCTTACCACGGCAGATGTGAGGAAAACTCTACGTAGAGTCAACCCACGGAAGGCTGCTGGACCAGACAACATTCCTGGCAGAGTGCTCAGAGGATGTGCAGACCAGCTAGCAGATGTTCTTACCGACATCTTCAACATCTCTCTGAGCAGCGCCGTCGTTCCAACGTGCTTCAAGGCCACCACCATCATCCCCATGCCAAAGAAGTCTTCAGTGTCCTGCCTCAACGACTACCGTCCCGTCGCACTAACACCCATCATCATGAAGTGCTTCGAGAGACTCGTCATGAGGCAGATTAAGACCCAGCTGCCCCCTCACTAGACCCACTGCAGTTTGCGTATCGTTCAAACCGTTCAACGGACGATGCCATCACCACAACCCTCCATCTGGCCCTCACCCACCTAGACAATAAGGACACATACGTTCGAATGCTGTTCATAGATTTCAGCTCAGCATTCAACACAATCATTCCCCAGCACCTGATTGGAAAGCTGAACCTGCTGGGCCTGGACACCTCCCTCTGCAACTGGATCCTGGACTTCCTGACTGGGAGACCTCAGTCAGTCCGGATCGGGAACAGCATCTCCACCACCACCACACTGAGCACTGGGGCCCCTCAGGGCTGTGTGCTCAGTCCACTGCTGTTCACTCTGCTGACTCACGACTGTGCAGCAATGCACATCTCGAACCACATCGTCAAGTTCGCCGATGACACGACCGTGGTGGGTCTCATCAGCAAGAACGACGAGTCAGCATACAGAGAGGAGGTGCAGCGGCTGACGAACTGGTGTAGAGCCAACAACCTGTCCCTGAATGTCGACAAAACAAAAGAGATGGTTGTTGACTTTAGGAGAGCACAAGGTGAACACACTCCGCTGAACATCGACGGCTCCTCTGTGGAGATCATCAAAAGCACCAAATTCCTTGGTGTTCACTTGGCGGAGAACCTCACCTGGTCCCTCAACACCAGCTCTATCACCAAGAAAGCCCAGCAGCGTCTCTACTTTCTTCGAAGGCTGAGGAAAGCACATCTCCCAACCCCCATCCTCACTACATTCTATAGAGGGACTATTGAGAGCATCCTGAGCAGCTGCATCACTGCCTGGTTTGGGACTTGCACCGTTTCGGACCGCAAAGCCCTGCAGAGGATAGTGAGGACAGCTGAGAAGATCATTGGGGTCTCTCTTCCCTCCATCAAAGACATTTACAAAAAACACTGTATCCACAAAGCAACCAGCATTGTGGACGACCCCACACACCCCTCACACAAACTCTTTACCCTCCTCCCGTCTGGCAAGAGGTACCGAAGCATTCGGGCCCTCACGGCCAGACTGTGTAACAGCTTCTTCCCCCAAGCCATCAGACTCCTCAATACTCAGAGACTGGTTTGACACACACGTGTCCTGAGTTGCACTTTAATTACTGTCACTTTATAACTGTCTGCTACCTCAATAACTGCTATGTGCATAGAACATTATCTCATAGTATGTTATGTTTACGTTTTTAGAAACTGTCATCTTTTTGCACTGAGTACTGGTTGGTGCTGCACTGTCTATTGTCCTGTTCATTGTCAGAAATTTGTTGTACTGTCCTGTACTTTTTGCACATGTTTGCACGTGCACTTTATATAGGTGTATATATAGGTATTTTATTTCGCTGTGTTGTCTCATGTGGTCCTGTGTTGGTCCTTTGTTGTTTTTATGTAGCACCATGGTCCTGGAGGAACGTTGTCTCGTTTTGCTGTGTACTGTACTAACTGTATATGGTTGAAACGACAATAAAAACCACTTGACTTGACTTCGTATTATATTACCCTGGATTTATATATATAAAATAAGCAATTTACCACTTATGCAATATGTTTTTCATTAAAGCTGCTTAGAGAGTTACAGTTAATTTTTCATCATCTCTCCTCTGATTGTAGAAATTCAATGCTCTTTATTTTTTCTTCATTTGGAAAGTTGTGGAAACATTATAGTGTCATTTTTCTTTTGCTATTGGAGCAAATGGATTAGCATTAATGATATTTTTTGTGGTCTCCCATTTGCTCCCATGCACCACTATCAAAGTTTACCCTCCAAAGCCCAGAATGTGAAAATGGTCCATAACCCCAAAAGAAACTGCACAAAAGGACTGAAATTTTACCGTAGAACATACATCTCGAATGTAAAATATCAGTAAAAGTTGGTTCAATTGCCTTACAAATTTGCATAGACAAATCATTCATTTGTAATGCCATTTATTGTTTCTACATTCTTTGTGCACTAAGGTCCTCACACTTTCTGGCTTACTCTGCTTTCTCACTTTGACTTTTCCCACCTGGCTCACAATCTTTTTTCCAAGATAACAGGATGTCAGGTTTCAGTGGGGCATTCATTATTTTCTGGGCAGTTACAATTAATCCACTGTGGTGTTAATTAAATCACAATAATTAACAACACATAGGCCTGCTCTTCAGGCAGCTCACACAGTTTCTGGTTTTCTTTGCATTATTCCCGATATATTATATGGGAAAATATGAGCCGTCTCTTTTCTCTTTCTCTCTCACACCCACAGTTGCCTATTTTTCCCCATATTGTATTTCAGATCAGTCGATGGAATAAAGACAGAGTGGGGGATGTGACATTTTTGTAAATGTTATTGAGTTTTCATAATGTTTGTTACATTGTCACTTACAGACATGCTGAAACTTATAACTGTAGCTATTTTTGTTTAGTGATGACTCCTCTCTTTACATTATCTGATGGTACGTATTGTGTGTTTGCACAAGAGTCTGGGTCTACATCTCTTTGATGACTGTGAGAGCTGTCTTGGTCAGATAGAAAAAGAATATGCTGACAAGGCAATCAAGATTTTAAGAGGGCACTTTGGCCATCCTGTTTTAATTTATGACCAAGCCTTTAATCTTTAACATTCTTATTCTATTCTCACACCACTTAACTAGCCATTCTTGTGTACTATCTGTCCACTTTTACACTCAATATTATTTGTGGAGACTGAATATTTTATATGCCCAGTGTCCTTCATTCCAAAATGTTCCACTCAAAATTAGGCATGAAAGCAAAATTTCTGCTTATGATCTAGGGCTGCACAATTAATACAAATAAAATCGAAAACACAATTTTACCTTTTGCGATTTATTAAATTGCGGTAATAGTATCTCAGTCTCCGCAAGTCATGGGTATCATAATAATAATGCTGAATACAAGATGGGGTATAATCCAACATATTTATTAAATAATTGCTGAGCAAACCACACTAACAGTAACGCCTGCTTCTGAGTCCAGAAACTTCTGTTTCTTCCATTCTCCTGTCATTTGTATCTCTATCAGATGTTAAAATCCCGATTGGAGCATCCCTAATATTCAAGTTGACTATGTTTCAAAAACTAATGATGATGATTAGTGGGTTGAGACCCTATCATAAAATGGACAAAAACAGGTACACTGTGGACGGTAACATTTTAATATGAAGAAGACTTTGTTTCACTGTTTATTAGGGTTGCACGATTTGGGAAAATTCATATAGCGATTATTGAGGTTAATATTGCGATATAATAATAAAATGGTATCATGAGTCAACTTGCTTGGTTATCAAGGAAAATGCACAAATAGATAATGGTGAAATTTGTATTTTTCAACTCAAACATACAAACTAGCAAAAACAACAACTAAATTCACAGTGTTTTTCAAATTAAAATATTTTTACAAAATTAAATAATATCTTTGCATTACTGCAAACTTGTTATTTTCTAAATTTTACACCTAAATAAAATAGAACAATAAATAAGAACATATGAATTTTCATGAAAATAAGATTGTCCAAACAAACAGGGACATTTAAGACACTAAAACTGTTGGTGTGTGTACAAAGATCCCCCATTTAGCCTTAACAGACTGTAGGGGCAAGTGCTGTTAGTGAGCACTTATGAAGGCCGGAACAGTACACGAGGGGGTGGGTGGCCAGCACCATGCCCGACCGCCTTTGTGGCCCGGGACCGGTTCAGATAATCATCACTGGTATTGACCATGAGCGGGAATCGAAGTCAGGTCGCCAGGTTCGTAGCGCATCGCCCTAACCGCTACACTACATACACACACATTTTATTGTTCATCTTACGATGATCTCATCAATGATGCAACACGTTGCGAGCTGCAGACAGCGAGCGTCTCCTTGTTAGAGTGCGCATCAGCCGGCTGAACTTTAAATCTGTTCAGGTCTCGACTCCCGCTCAGATTGGGTCTCTTCTGCGACTGGTTGAAGCGGCTCTGACCGCATCGAGAATGACAGTTTTGGAGTTTGTGTTTATTTACATGGCGCGCTCCCGTATTATATTAACTTAAATTATTGATTAAATAAAGATATCACAAAGCTGTGATTTGTGTTTCCATCTGACACTCGAGCTGCAGACAGCGGGGGTGAGAGACGAGCGTCTCCATTTTAAGAGTGCGCATCAGTCGGCGGAACTTTAAATCTGTTCAGGTCTCGACTCCCGCTCAGATTGGGTCTCTTCTGCAACTGGTTGAAGCGGCTCTGACCGCACAGATAATGGCAGTTTTGGAGTTTGTGTTTATTTACATGGCGCGCTCCCGTATTATATTAACTTCAATTATTGATTAAATAAAGATATAATCTTTATCTGTGATCAAAGCTGTGATCTGTGTTTCTGTGTCGGTCTGCTCAGCATCCATCTTAACCTGATTTCCACGCTAAACACCGGAAAGTCACATGACCACATATGTCACTCCCTAAATTGAGACTGACTGGTCATGTTTTTATTAGCGGTGTAGAAAATAGGCAAACAGCTCTCAGAGAGAATGGGCTGTCACGTCCACACATGCACTTATTTATTTAATAAAATCACAGCATTTGCCGTCATATAAACGCACACAGTGATTGCGATATGATTAATCGTGCAGCACTACTGTTTATATATTTATTTGTTTGTGGTTGAACTGAAAAAGTGTTATTTTGGCTCAAGTGTGAAAACCCAAGAAGCCTTTTTGCAGTTGAACATGTGGAAAACATTACCATCATAATTGCAGTTCAAATTGCAATATTTTTCAAAATAATCGCAATATGACATTTTGTCCAAATCGTGCAGCCCTATTATGATCTAACAAGTTTATGAAGACAAATAGTCCCTTATGTTTTAGCTCACTGAAACATTGTTAATAATGCTTTGGCTTAGAGGTGCACAGATACTATTCGGTATTTCTCGTATCGGGCCAATACTGGGGGGTAATTGCTTGTAATCTGTATCAGTGTCATCATTTCATATTTCCGAGTACGATTACATTAATATAATGATGTGGTTGCACATGTGTGCATAGTGTGCTTCTAAGACCAGTTTGAAAACATACCATTTGAATGTGTTTAAACCATTTAAAACTTTGCCTGATATATGTGGATTCTCTCACATGCACATGCCTTCTCTCTCTCTCCCTCCCATTTGTGTGGTGCGAGAGCTTGCATTCCCAAGTGCTTGCCAGTCATCCAGGATTTTATGTGTATGGATAGTTGTCATTTTGACATAAAAGAAAGCAAGAAAAGAAAGTAATTCTTTGAAACTAATGCATGAGCTTTCATTTCATCCACAACCACACTCCACACATTTGTTTGAGGGAGTAAAAAAAAGAGCACTATGATCAGACTTGTGATCAGACTTGTGCTCTGCTCACGCCAGAAGAACATTGTTGCCATAAACAACAAACAATGGGAGTTACTGTCTGTCACTTTACTTCAGCCCAAGTACAATACCGTATAAAGCAATCGATCAGACGTTGAACTCCGTCAGGCTCAATGCAACAAAACCAGAACAATCAATCAATACTAAAGCTGCACTGTCCTCTCCGTGAATGTACAAAATAACATGGATAAAATAACAATGTTAAATCATAAATAACATGGAAATAGTAGCTGGGATACTTTTAAATGTAAGATACACCCTATTAAAACAGTCTTGAATTGTCAATTTGAATGACTAAAATACTAATGTTGGCAATATCAAGATATCAAATGCATATAGAAAGGCATACCTGTACAAACACAAAACTACTCCTATCGGTTCACTGTATGGGCCGATATCCAAATCTAGGTACTTGGTGCTTGTATCGGCCTTCAAAAATTGGTAACGATGCACCTCTACGTTGGCTTATACACATAAGCAGGAAAACATACTGTTGGGCTTGATTTTATGATCCTGCCCATCCACTCTATTGCTACTCATATGAAAATCTTTCAAATGCACATGATCATATGACTTAAGACATTCTTAGGGCATCTAAATAATTTAACCTATTAGAGTGACTCAGCAGTGAAATAGCAGGCTAACGTTATCCACTATTTATCCATTGATGCCATTTTGTTCTGTGCAAATGTTTTCTGAAGTCCTAATCACATGCTCCAGAATTTCTTCTGACTGAATATAATTCTCGTCTCTTAGAATAAATGTTCTTGTGGTACTGACATAATTCAACACTTGATTCTCACCCTCCCTCCACTGCACTTCTTTCTTGAGGTGCTGTGCAGTCATAAATGCATTTGGGATAATCCTCTATATTTTATTGAAAGTTGGAAGAGTAATGATACTCTATGATACAAAATGTACATAAAAAATAAAAGTAAATCTTAAATATTTTGAATTGGCTTGTGAATGTTATTCGGATCAGAATAACATGTGCCAGAAGAATTGAAGGAATAGGCTCTTATCATATTTCTTTTATCCATTGTATATTTGTATTATTATTATTATTATTATTATTCAGTCAGCCATTATTAAAGCTGAAGTGTGTAATTTCTGTGCTAATATCTCCACCAAACAGAATTGCAAAAATAAGCATTTTTTTTTTCAAACAGCCTGCCAAACGCCTAAAGACTAAATATTATAAACTCCGCAAAAAAAGAAATGTCCCTTTTTCAGAACACTGTATTTTAAAGATAATTTTGTAAAAATCCAAATTACTTTACAGATCTTTATTGTAAAGAGTTTAAAGAATGTTTTCCATGCTTCAATGAACCATAAACAATTAATGAACATGCACCTGCGGAATGGTCGTTAAGACACTGACAGCTTACAGACGGTAGATAATTAAGGTCACAGTTATAAAAACTTGGGACACTAACTAGACCTTTTTTACTGACTCTGAAAAACACAGAAAGAGGAAAGCAGAGGCGAGCCAGTACACCCAGCATTGTGTGTACCAAGGTGGCCATGATGGTCGGGAAATGCCAACATGTGTTCCCGAAAGTCCACGTTTTTGAGGTGCATACCTTGCCGTGCCTCCATGTAGTCATCCAGACCCTCATTGTCACCAAAGAATCATGCTCTCTGTTTAAGGTAGAAGTCTCAGCATGTGCACTTTCAAAGCTGAAGCACTTAGTGAAACACAAGCGAGTGATGGGATGCTCTAACAGGCCCTGCAGCTCTTTGGAAACATGGAGAGTAATCAAACTCTGAGCTTGTGGCGTACATATTGACCCTATCATGGTACACCTGCATGGTGGTGTAGGCATCTTCGTTTCGGTAGCGAGTCACCTGTCTTGTACATCATACA